>NC_077234.1:149258676-149563051 GCF_027887165.1 Monodelphis domestica | reverse complement strand
TTTAATCAACATTAGAATGAGTCCTGGAGAAAAAATTGCCAAGTTAAGGAGGAGTCTCTCAAATATTCTTCTCTCCCTCTACAACTATCCTAGCTAAAGGATTCCAGTTACCCTAATTCTTAATTGTCAGGCACACCAAGAATTCATGACTATTCTGCTACCACTGTGAATAATGGCACCTACTTTCCACCACTACTTCTTTTTCAGGAATTGATAATCAAATTAACATTTTCTTTCCTAATGTAAAGGGTCTGGTAATGTTTCTCCCTATGGCTTCAATCAGAATCTCGGTATTTCTGAATGTTAAGATGCCTAAAAATAAGTTTCTTCACTAATCACTCCCTGCTCCATCATACCCATCCCTGGAAATGCTATTTTTTCTGTGTCCCAATCTCATTCCTTTATTTTCTTCCATTATGCTTTATGAAACTTTTGTTCTCAGACTAATAAACTTCCTTCAAATTAAACCTTAACTCTTCCTTTGTATGTTACATATATATATATTCCTTTAATTTCATATTTATTTATAGCTATACATAAAATATTGCTTTCCTAAGGATAATATAAGGTCTTTGAAGTCAGAGATTCTTTCATTTCCTTTTTGTATCATCAAGGCTTAGTACAGTAGCCAAAGGAAAACTGAGAGGGAGAAAGGAAAATGGATTTCTCAAGTACTCTTTCTTTGTACTTCCAGTGGTTAACACAGTGCCTGGCATGTATTTGGTGCTAAATAAATATTTCTTGACTGATTGATTCTCACAACAACATTGTGAGGTAGGTTTTATTATAATTTCCATTTTATAGTAAAACAAACTGAGATTCCAGCTCTAGCTCTCTATCTATTGACTTACCTAGTCTGTATTTTCCTACAGTACTGTTTCATAAGTCTGGTTCTCAAGGAGCCAGAACATGGGGTTGTGATGCTCAGTCCTTTTATTCAAGTCTTGAATCACAATACCTAGCTGCTGTGGGTCTGTTAACACCCCATGCCTATTTGGAACACTATACACCAAGAGCTCAGCCCTGATTCAAGAAATAAGAGAAGGAAGGGCCTGATTCCTAAGTCCCTCAGAGGCAAATTTATTGGTAGTTCCTTGACCCAAAAAACTGTTGTCAGCATTGTGGGTATCTGAGGTCCAAAGGCAAACCAAGACACAGGTCAGTGAAATGAAAAAGTCATTGACCTCAGGAAGCAGCACCTCAGAAGGGTAGGTACGGCCAAAGGAAAGATTAGAATTTTCCCTGCCTTTTATAAAGAATGGAGAGCACTCACATAGCCCTGGGAGTAGGAAGAAAGGAGACTCTAATAGGGTTTGAAGGCTATTAGAAGTGAAATCTTATCAAGCAACTGGTTCCTGGGTTGATGAGGCCAAACTCTTCCTAAGGAGGCTGAAGCTAAGAACACTCTTATGTACCCATTTTCTTGACCATCTGTCATGCGGGTAAGGGTCTTCACCTTGTTGGATATCTGGCATGCTTACCATAGTCTCCCAGAAGAACATGGGCATGAAGGGGAAGAAGTAAGGCATGGTCTGTTGGACCTAAGAATAAGCAGGTGATAGATTGAAGAAAAAAGGAAGTATGTCTACCAGAGATCACATAGGTCTTTAGGGGTACAAATCATTCATAGAACACAGCATCAAAGAATCAGAAGCATTACATATGCTGCAAATAGAGTGTTTGATAGGTTATTTTTTACATTTTAAATAGCTATTCATGTGATCAGAACATAAACAATTATTAATTCTTTATATATATTTTTTTCCTAAAAACTTGGAGACTTTTGTATTGCTTCTACTATAGCTAAAAGGTTGTCAGAAATTGATGAAATTCAGTAGGATTCTTCTTCCTCTTATCTTTCTATTTCCTCTCTCAACCCCTACTTTCTTTCCCTACTCTTTTCAGGGAGAGGTCACATGGTTTATGCAATCCTTATTCTTGGAATATAAACAACAGCATTCATATTTTCCTTTTTTCTATTAAAAACCTCAATATTATACTGATGACTACACTCGGAATCAATATATAGAGAATAATGTGTCTGCAGTTGTCTTATCAAATGTCATTTTCCACATATAATACCTTATGTAGTCACACAAATTAATTATACAAAGAAAATCAATACAAGTTGATGGGCTGCCTAAGGCTCCACAATGTGCTAAGTTTTAACCTTCCTATCCACAGAAATTGGTTCAGCTCTAAAAAACCTCTAGCTATTGTATTATTCCATATCTGCAGGGGAAAATTGCTTCTCTTCTCTGTCTTTCTTTTTATGTTTTGATGTAAGTGAAGTAACTTCTGAGGTTTTTATTTTAAAAGAGGAAAGTGTGCATCAAAAGGACTGATGATTAACAAAGCTAGTTAAAAGAAAACCTACATTTAATGTTTAATCTGTGAAAATGAAACATGTTTCATGTTTGTTCTGTATATGTAGCATTTTTTACTAAATTAAATAGAATTGGACCTTTAGTAACTAGCAGGCATCAAGAACTAAAATCACAAATCATGTTTCAGGAATCTTGAGTCATTGAAAACTGTTGGGAGCAACCAAGTGGCTTAATGGATTGAGAGTCACCCCAAAGGATGGGAGAGCTGGAATTCAAATCTGGTCTCAGACACTTCCTAGCTGTGTGATCCTGGGCAAGTCACTTCATTCCAATTGCCTAGCTCATTTTACCTCAAGTTAGAGAGTATTGACGATTTTGGATAACAAACCACATTTCTTGTAGTAGCAGCTTTTCTGCTGTTGTTCAGTCATTTAGTCATGTCTGATTCTTCATGACCTTGTATAGGGTTTTCGTGGCAAAGATCCTAGAGCGCTTTGCCATTTTATTCTCCAGTGAATAAAGGTAAACGGAGGTTAAGTGACTTGCCCAGGGTAACACAGCTAGTACATATCTGAAGGCAAATTTAAACTCATATTTTCCTGTCTCCTAGCCTAAGTCTCTATCCAGTGAGGCACCTAGCTGCCTCTCTCCTCTGCTATACCTGTTTTTTTTTTTTTTAAATATTTCTCTGTCTCAAAATATTGGGTACTAACAAAACCATTTGCTAGCCCTGAGAATGAAATGAGTTGTACAGGTACTAGGAAGAGGAGCCAGTTCTGTAATAAACTCAGAGTTCTTTGGAAACATAGAAGTATCTCAACACAAGACAGTGATGAGAATCTGTAGCAGTTTTTGAAGTTCCTAAGAATATGGGATTCACCAAAAAGATGAACTGCTCAGCACTTTTGAATTCATTACTCCAATGGGGTATGCTGATGTTGCTAAGGTAAACCCTAGAATGATTGGCATAAGCCAAATGATATAATTATTGAGGAGTACTAAAAATTGAATTTGATCCTGTGAACTGTGACTTTTAGTCTTGTTCAAGCCATTTTATTAATATCTTTTTAGACAAATGAAAATAATTATCAAATATTATTGTTCTTTAGAGATAATTCAGAGACCAAAACTTACTACTTACTACTATTTTAAGCAGGTCACGAAAAAAGATATTTAGCTGTGATACAAACCTCAAAACGGATATTGTCTCAGTTGTAACAGTAGAAAATAATAGTAGTAAGTGACATCATTACCTGCTGAAATTTTGGGGTCAGTAAGCCTACTGCTAGAGTGTGATGGCTAAAGATAAAAAGACTGAGTAAATTATCCTGGCATCTATGTCATTAGCACAATTCCAATTGTAATGATCTCTAAAGTTTAAGGGTAATTAAATCCCATGTTCTATGGGATTATGAACAATAGTGGCAATAAGCAAATAAGAACCATATTTTAGGACATGTGCTCCCCTGAATCAATTCTGAGAAACCAAAAAAATGCCAAATATATGCTCTTTATGCCAGACGTATCATTCCCAAGATTAGCAAATTCATTTGAATACTTGTCTTCCTGCCCACAAGTAGGTAGAGCTATGGGCTTTATATGCATACAGTTTTAAAACAGACAAAGCCATCGTGCCATTTTTAGTCATTCTCTTATCATATTTCATTGTCACGTAGAATAAATGATCATCGTCTTTAACAATCACAAAGTATTAATGAAATGTTCATAGTTACAAAGTTAAAGCGATCAAGAGCATCAATATCAAGGTAGTTAGAATTTAAATCAGGATTTAGTCTCTGTTTTTGATCAGCATTCAGCTTAGTAATCATAGCTATATGATATAGTTTCTTATATGCATGCCATCTAAGTAGATGATTGCATTGAAGAACAACTTAATAAAATACCTACCAGTGCATTGGAAACAATTAAGTTTACAAGGTCAATAAAAAGAAGTGCTTGCTTCACCAGACACAGCTAGCCTGCCTGGAGGACTATAAAATGTTCAGAGCAACAACTCAGATTGAGAAGAGAGTCAAATATTTTAAGATAATGTAATCATTTGGCTCTATTCTAGCTAAAAATGACCACTAGATAGGTTTCATTGTGAATCTAGACATATTTTGCATATGCTTCATGAAGCAAAAGAATGTGACACAGCACAGAACCCTGAGGAAAAATTGCAGTGAGATGTGCTATTAAAACAAATACTCCTTTTCCAAGGAGCAGTCCATGATGTCAGTAAGCCAACATTAAGATGACTGCAGGTATGGTGTAAAAATATTATTCTTACAAGTTTATGATGTTTGGCTAGTGCTGATTGGGTACTTCTCTAGGTTACAGTGTAATCCTTATTGGGAAGAATTCCACCTTCCATGTGTCAGAGAATAAATGCAGGAGTGATGAGTTACAGCACTCAAGCATTCAACACTAAGTCCTTTTAAATCTTGGCAGTTTTCCTGCATACTATTTTAATGGTACCAGTGTAAGAACACTGCGGGTGTTTAAAGATTCTCAAACTTACACAAAAGAAATAAGTAAAACACACAATGGTTTATTTAACAGTGGTGATACTGCTGTCTAAAGTATATGTTTGCTGCAAGCACCCTTCAAGATACCCCATCACACTCGCAGAAGCATCTAAATTTGCATATAGACTTTTAAACTTGGTTTGCTCAAGGGAAGTAGCACTATTAATTATACACATATATATGCACATATATATTTAAATATAAAATTCTATAGTTCCTTTTCTTAGTCATATGGATTGTTTAACACCTCTTTACTGTTATAATTTTTTCTTCAAGTACTATTTTTATAATTCCATTTGGCACTGTAAAACAAAGAAAAAATCTTAGGAAATTATCATAGTTTAACAAGAATCCAACAGTATTTATTGTGCACCTAATATGAGCAAGGTGTATCAGGGTTATAAAGAGGAATGAACTACAGAAGCTCAAGTGACCTTATCCAAGGATGGGATCTTATAGCTCAGAAATTCATATCCAAAACAATGTAGGAGACAAGTATTTTCTGCTCTGGGCAAAACATAGGATCATAGACAAAGCTGAAAAAATTCTCAGGAATCAACTAATCCATCCTGGATCATTTGACAAAGGAAGAAGTTGAGAGTCAGAATAGTTAAGGTATCTTCCCCTCTGCCAAACAGCAAAATCCAAGATTTGAACTCAAGTACTCTGACTTGAAATCCAGGTCTCTTTACAAATATACAAAAACAAATAAAACTAACTTGAGTTTCTACTTCATAACTATCAGACTGATATGGTTGACAGGAAAAATAAAAGAGTAAAATTATAGATATTGGAATTATTGAGGGTAAATGAGTCAAAAACAATGTGCTGTGTGGAAATGTGAATTGCTCTAGACATTCTGTAAAATGATTTGATCTATGCCCCATAGTATTAAAATCTTTAACCCATCAATAATACTACTGGATCAATACTCCAAAAAGATCAAAAACAAAAGAAAAGACAAAAATATGTAGCAACATCTTTTTGTGGTGGCAAAAAAGAAACTAAAGAGTTACATATAATTTTTGTAATGGTCAAATACATTATGATAAATGAATTAATGGAATAAAATACTGTAAGATACAAAGAAGGGAGTTATTTCAGAGAAAGTTGGTAAGACTTCAAAGAACCAAAACTAAATGAAATAAACAAAATTCAGGGAATATTTACACTATAACAACTTTTGAAAACTTTTGTAAAAGAAAACTTTGAAAGTCTGAAGAACTTTTCTGTAATTACAAACAATAATTCTAGAGAATCTACAATGAAAAATGCTACACTTCTTTTTCTGAGTTTTTGTAGATTTATGAGCTGGATGAACTTAATTTACCACATGAGAAAACAATTTTGACATGGATAATATGAGAATTTCTTTTTTAGAACTATTAAAATTGTTTTTCTAATGGAAGTCCAAGCAACATGCAAAACCCATTATTTTAGTTCAGCAAGTACTGTTCTCCATGTGGTAGATACTAGGGATATAGCTTACAAAAAAGAATAAGGTCTTGGAAATAATGTGAAGTGTGCATAGATATTTTCTAAGTGTTTAACTGGTTCTAATAAATAGTTCTAATAAATACTTGGTGACAGAATTTAAAAAGACCAGAAGCTAGTCATAGAGCAAGCAATATCTCACACTATATACAAAGATAAAGTCAAAATGGACAAATGATTTAGAAATAAAGAGTGATAAAATAAACTAATTAGGGGATCCCAAAATAGTTTGCTTTGATAAGGAAATAATTTATAACCAAACCAAACACAGAGAACATTCCAAAATTTAAAATGAATGATTTTGCTTACATTCAATTAAAATATATTTGCACAAATAAAATTAATATATCCAAGATTAGAATAAAAACAAAAAAAATCTGGGAAAAATGTATAGACAGTGTCTGAAAAAGGAGTAATTTCTCAAATATATACAAGATTGAGTCAAATATATTTGTCAATATATATGTAATATATGATATATATAATATAATTATATAATATATAATAACAATATATAGTGAAAGGATACAAGTCATTCCCCAGTTAATAAGTGGTCAAAGGATATGAACAAGTAATTATCAGATGTGGGATTTAAAACTACTTATAGTCATATTGAAAAGTTTTTCAAATCCCTATTGATTAGAGAAATGTAAATTAAAACAACTCTGAGGCACCCTATCAGACTGGTGTAAAGGGAAAATGGAGTTAATTATAAAAAGATGGGACTGGATTATTATAAAATAGGGACACCAAGAATTTCAAGTAGTTCCAATAGATTTATTTATAGTTTATTTACAAAATATAGAACTAGTAAAGTTAGAAAGTGAGAGAGAGGAGAGGGTAAGATATCTAGCCTAAGCACTAGGTATTTTGCTCTGACCCCTGGCTCAACCCAAGAAGGGGAGAGTTAGTCCTTAGAGGAAGAGGCCTCAGCTTTTGAGCCAAGGATCTGGGGATGCAGGGAGTCTCTCTCAAGAGGATAGGTCTCTCCTGAGGCTAGTCTCTTCAGAAATTCCAGGAAAAGGAGTCAGTTCTTTTTACTTACCAAATGTCAGTTGAAAGGGAGATATTTAAGAATAGTCTCACCAAGTACAGGACCTCAGGTCCAGTCAGCAGATCCATCACCAGCCATCAACTTTAACTCCAAACTCCAGAAGAACTCAGACGAATCTCTCACAAATCTCTCACAGGAAGTTGTAACTCCCTTTTAAAGACATTTTCTTTTGCATCACTTCCTGTGCCTTCCTCCACTTTTTACAGGGACAAATCATAGTCTAAAGCTTTGCTTAGGATTCCCCGGGGGCAGTCAATCGGTTCTGATCCTTCATCCACTATTACACATGTGAGTCACAGACCTCCCCCATTCAAGTGTGAATGGGGTGTTTACACCTTTGGTGATTAAATCTAAAAATGGCCAGGGTGTTAATTTAATCTTCACAATCAGGAGAGAGTTAATTAATTTCATTTTCACAACCAGGGGAGAGTTAAATTTAATCTTTACACCTGGCTAATATGACAAGAAAATAAAAAAGAAAATTATTATCTTTGGAGAGAATTTGGGAAAATTGAGAAACTAATAAACTATTGGCAGAGTTGAGAATAGATTCAACCATTCCAGAAATCAATTTCTGAACCACACCCCAAAGTCTATAGAACTGTTGACCTTTTGACCCAGCAATACCACCACTAGTTCTGCATCCCAAAGAGATCAAAGTAAGAGTTTTATCTCATTCAAAAATATTTACAGTAGCTTTTTTTTTTGTGGTGGCAAAGAATTGGAAATTAAATGAATATTTATTAATTGGACATTGGCTAAGTAAGTTGTGGCATATCATTTTATTGGAATCTTATTGTGCTAAAGGAAATGAAGAATACTATGATTTCATAAGAAGATGGATAGGCTAATACAAACTGATGTAAAGTTAAGTGAGCAGAACCAGAACTTTGTACACAGTAACAACAATATAATATGATGATCAACTATGAATGATTTAACTATTATCAGCAATACAGTGATCCCAGACAACTCCAGGGACTCATGATGATAAATGCTATCCATTGCCAGATAAAGAAGTGATAGAGTCTGAATACAGATAAAAGCATACCATTTTTTTTTATTTCTTCTGTGAGTCTTTCCTTGTATATGTAATTTGTTTCTTCTTTTACAACATGACAAACATGGCAATATGTATTGCATGATAGCACAGTATAAAATCAGACTACTTGACATCTTAGAAAGGGTTGGGAGAAGGGAGAAAGGCCCAATCATAAAGTATCAAAAAAACAAATGCTAAAAAAAGTTTCATTGTATAATTGGGGGAAAAATCTAATAAAATATCACTGGAGGAAAAAACAATATACAAATCTTTGTTAAAGCATTTTACTGATAAAATGCTAATCATAAAAAGATCCATTAACTTCTCTAATTCCTTTTCTCCTCTATTCGATTTATTTCATCATTCTTTTGTTTGTAGCTTCTGTCAGAGACCATTCAGTAAAGGGAGATACTGTAGGGCTTTCTTCCCCCTATGAAGTCATATCACTTCCCTCACTCCTAAAATGGGCCTTTTATTGGCCTTTCTGTTCTTCCTTTTCCATTCTAGATGGAGGGAGTACAGGCTCCATGACCAAAATGGGACCAATGTTATATTGGAAATGAGCTAAGTTTTAAACCTATCCTCCTGGAGACAGAAGTGTTATGAAGAAGCCTATTACCCAGATCTCTAAGGGGAAGTATTTGTACAATTGTTCTCCCTATATCTTTGAACCTCTGTAAAAATGACCGAATTTTAAATGGTTAAATGGATCTGGGTTGCTTTTTACTGTCCCCAAGCAACAATAATGGAAAGACATAGATAGTAGGAGGTTAAGCCAATAGAGGAGAGATAAGACAGTGCAATCTTTTAAGGTACTCTGCAAATCTGAAGGGAAAATATTGTCTGCCTAGCACTAAGAGAGTATCATAGTATTGGAATTTGTTATGATAATTTTAGTATCATTATCATTATTATTATTATTTAGTAGGGAAAGCATGTATAAAGGAGATAAAATAAGCACTTATCAATTGAATTAAAACAAAATTAATTTATTTCTCTGGTGTACAACACTATCTATCAATATAGAATTGTTAACCCATTTAGAAAAAACTGATTTAAAAGGCTATGCTGAAAAAACTGTAACATGCTTTAAGACAAACTGTAATGATAGTTAAAGGACTGAATATTTCTGAGGATGTGATCCTAGGTGCCTGGAAAGGTAAATGGCAGAAAAAGGGAAAAAAAAACACCAGAAGAAAGTACAGGTTTAATTGAAAAAATATTTATTTCATTTTTTTGTTTGTATTCATCTGGTTTTTCTATAGTTCCATCCAATTGTTGATTTATAGCAGATAATTGAAAGTATAAGTCTCAAGTTTAATGGAAAACAAACCATGGATATATATGAAAATTTAAGAGCTTTCCACAAGACCTGGAATGAAATGTCTATGGGACAGAGTGTAAAGAAAGGAAAACAAAACATGAGGATAGAATCTTGGGAAAACAATTACGTAAGAAGTCAAGTTAAGAAAAGAAATCAAATTAAGAGAAAGAAAACAATTGATCATATAAGTAAGAGGATGACCATGAATCAAGAAATTAAAGACTTTTCAAGGGGAAATTTATCATTGGACCATTCAAAATATTACAAATGGGCCAAGAAAACTTAAGAATAAGAAAATGTAAGTTGTAGTCTTTGATGGAAATTTTAATTGAGTATTTGTCAGATTGTAGAAAAGTGTGGAATGAGTAAATCAGGGAAAAGTGAGTCTAAGAAGCTATTCTGAATATTTTGGCAGAAAAAATAATAATGGTAGCTCAAAGGAGACTATAGAATACAGGTAAGGAATTATTTAGATAAGAGTGGAATTGAAAATGCTTGTAGGTCCAGAAAAAGAGTCCAGTGAAGTAGAATTATTTGAAGGAGGATTAATTGACCCTTTAAAGTTCCCGAGAAGGCAAATGGGGAGAGAATTTAAAAAGAGGTGGAGGAATTAGCTGTGGAAAAGTAGAAACAGCATGATAGAGTGGAAAGAACACTGGCTCTAGAATTAGAGGACTTGGGTTCAAATACAGTTTCTGATTAATGCTACCTGTGTGACCCTAAGTAAATAACTCTTTTAACTTCCTGAGCCTCAGTTTATTCATATGTAAAAGGGATTTGAGCTAAATGTCCTCTCAGATCCCTTTTAGCTTTATTTCAATGCTCCTAAGAAATGAGCCAGGATGATAAAGACTCAGAAAGCCCTGATGTAAAAAATTTCATTGAATACTTTCCATATTTTAGTTGTGGGACACTTGTTCATTGCTGTGGGGTGGGCCAGCCTCCCACAAGGGAAAGGGTCTTGGAGGTGGGGTGGTGTTGGCGGAATGATGGATGGGACAAAACTTTTGCATTCAACCTGAAGCACAGGTTTCGCAGAATAAACTGCTCTGCCTTGGCTGAGTCCTGGCTTTATTTTATACCCTCATGATCACACATCTACTTGGCACAGTTTCATTCTCAACATACATGGTTTCGTGGAACCTAACAACAGTCAGGAAGCCTAGGGAAATAGTCAATGAAACATTGTTGCTAAGTGCAGGATCAGAGGGTAGAATCAACAAGACCCAGATATAGGTTAGGGAATTCAAAGCACGGATTTGCCAGAAGTATTTATACCTATGAAAGAGGGTCCTATCTAAGTGGGTATATAAGAATCCTTAGGTTTAATTTTCTAAATGGGATCTCCTGGTAATATCCTAGTGGGACAGAGTGGGACATCTATATTAACCCTGCAAGAATGTTGCTCTCATCTATTTTTCCTGGGGCTAAGTAAGAATAATAATCATAGAAATCCCCCAAATAAGGGGATGTTAATAATGAAAGTCACTTAGGGAGGTTTCAGTGGATGTTTCCATCTTTCCTGGGGCTGCTTTGCAGCCCCTGGTTTCCACATGGACCATGTCAAACAGCATGGTCTTTGATGGCTACTGACAGTTCATATGTTGTAAATGAGAGAACAAAAATAGAATTTTATGCTTGAGGAGAGCAGAAACAATTTGGAATTGTCTCTAGGGATACAACTAGAAACAAAGGAAGTGAGTTCATGTCTTTTTTTTTTCCTTGTTATTCCAGAAATGGGAGAGGAAAGGAGAGAGAAAAAATAATAACAGGTTGTCTTGGTTTACAGATGAAGAGACAAGTATTCTAAATAGTCAAGGGAATGATGGGTTCTACAGTTTAAGACTGTGGTTGAAATTGATGATCATGAAATTAAGTTAGAAAAGGAGAAAAATGAAGCTTGAAGAGACTGAGGAGACATGGAGAAGAGAGAGTATTCAGTGGAGTAGATGTAAAAGAGAAAAAAAAGTGGTTCAAAAGTAAGAAAGTTCAAAAGAGAGTAGAAGAAAAGGAGACCATATGGTCAGAAAAGAAATGCATTTCAGAATTAGAATTTTCCCACTGGAGAAGTGATTAGTAATGATGTAGTTCAAGATTTATCTATGTTGACGGGAAACTGAAGTAGCATGAAAGATTCCTGAAATTAAAAATGTGGGGAAAAGCAATAGAGGTCCGTGATTTCAGGAATCTAGACTTGAAATTAAAAACAAATTCTACTTGAACTTTCAAGTATTAACATATAAGGAGTATAAAGAGTTCTTGTTGCATGTGTTATTGTCCTTGGTCCACCAGGAAGCCTGAAAGGTCCTTTTTCTAATTACAAAAGGTGCTAAATAATTATGGACATTTACTTTATTTACATCTGTACTTTCAATCTCCAACACCAGCAGATGTCTAGCTTCTTTACTTAAAGTTTATATACAATTATTCTGTTGATTTTGGCCTGGTAGCATTAACTGTGCAAATATATACTGTTCTGCATGGAGTATACAGTAGTACCTTGATACATTAGCACCTTAGCTTACGAGCAATTTGAGATACCAAGAGTCAAGATCATGATTTTTTGCTTTAAGACATGAGCAGATCATGGGCTTCTGCCAGTGGGAAGAGCCCAAGATTGATTACATAATCATCATAAGCAAGATTAAGGAAATATTCAGGATTTGGGAAAAATTAAACAGTTTATTGAAAAGACAGACTAAAAAAAGTTGCAACAGGTCCTGTGTTGGAGCTATGTGATGACACCTATTTTATACATTATCAAAACATTCTAAAAGGGAGTAAGAAGCAAACTTCCATCAAAAGATTTTTGTTGAAATTGTCTCTAAATGAAATTGAGGAAAATGTGGCAAAACAGCTCAAATTCAATGAAGAAAATGTTGATAATTCAATAAAGTTTAAAAAATTATCAATTAATTTGAGCAATAAAATTACTTATCATAAGTAATGTGTAAGGTCAATTCTGCATTTAAATGTAGCTTTAGGTGTGTCTAGAGTAAGTTATATTAAGCAATAGTACAGGAAATTAAAACCTCCACCAGCATCTTTGCCTTACCTCAAAGGTAATAACATTTCCTAAGCAAGTTTATTTCTGTACATTCTTTCTTATCTATAAATATATTTATTTGTCATTTATAAAGTAGATTTCATATTTAAAAGCCTATATGTAAAACAAAAAAATGTGTTTTGGGGGCACTGGAATGCATTAATTGCATTTCCATTAATTTAAATGGAGAAATTAGATTTGACACATGAGCAAATTGAATTACAAGCTTGGCCATGGAATGAATTGAATTTGTGTGTTGAAGTGCTACTGTTTTCTTTTTTCTTTTTGAGCTATTTTTATTTCTTTTTAAAATATTTTACTTTTTCCAATTATATGTAAAACAATTTTCACAACCATTTTTCTAAATTTGAGTTCTTAATTCTCTGTCCTTTTCTCCTTCATTGTTAAGGCAAACAATTTTATAAATGTTATACATATGAAGTCATACAAAACATATGTCCATATTTGTCGTGCTATAAAAGAAAACACTAATAAAAATAAATAATACAGTTTGGAAAAGTTGTGATCACCACTGAAAATGGCCCTTGAATTGATGAAATAAAATATTCATATGAAATAACATCAAAGGAATTATCATGAGACAATGAAGGTTCAGTTGAAATTAAATAACATTAAAGGGTGGTGAACCAGTCAGTGCTATTGTACCATCTAGAGGTGTTCAGAAGTATATATGTAGAAGTAGAGAGAATGAACAATGGAATGTTGTCAAGGTATAAATAATGATTGTACCAGGGGGTAAAGGATTTAAAAAGAGTGCACAATGTATATGGATAAACTGGTTAACTTTAACTCTAGGACTGCAAAGGGAATATGAAACCTGAGAAGGAGAGATGGTTCAGCAGAGGAAAAGGGATAGATGTATTGGAATTTTCAATTATAGTGAATAAGTTAAGGAAGAGTAGGAGGTTCTGTTCAGCTAGAAGAAGCTCATAGATGTGCCTTAGAGATAGATTCAGTGTTTATGGGAAATAATGAGATCCAGGGCATAAACACCTCTATATTGACTGAAGTAGAATGAAACTTCAAGTCATGAAAGTTCAGGTGGTTGTTAAAATTGGAGACCCATATATTTGTGATAACAACATTTACATTGAAGTTCCATTATATCAAGATGAAATGGGATGAAGATGAAGACAATGAGGTAGTTGATGTAATCCTTGAGAAAGAAGGGAGAATGCTATTACATAATAGCCAGTAGAATCTGGTCAGGGTGATATAGACATATGTAGTATAGTTAAAATAATTGGAGTTATTGAGTGATGATGGAGGAAGAAGTAGGGTCTAGAACTGGCAATGAATTACAAGGCCATGCCTACTCCTTCTGAAACAGTATATGAGTAGGTATGAGTTAAGGTTACCATTGTAGAAGGTGGCTAGAGATGAAACATCTTCTGGAAATGTCCCAGTTTCTATGAGTGTAAGATGTTGGAAAGATTATGAAAAGAAGAAATCTAAGAAAAGGAAAGTTTGTTATGGAAAGAAAAGGAATTCCTGGGGACAAAATATCACATTGCTAATAGTAGTAGTCTCTTGGTAACCGAGGATGACGATTGTCTTTGTGCGCTTTCATCTGTGATGTAGATGAGTGTGCACAAAAACACTTGTGAGTGAAGGAGATTTAAGTGGAAAAGGCGATGCACAGAGACAGTCCCACTCTCTCGGCGTTGGAAGCCTGGGTCCAGTGGCACGAAAAGACTTTACACCTGGAGACTTCCTCAGCTGCATTGGATGGCCGTGTTGTCTTTTGTGCTCCAACATGCCCTGAGCACTCCACAGTGCTTTGCTGTGTCACCCTCTCAGCCTTTGAACCTTCTTATTGGTTTCTTCCCTCTGTTCAGCTGAAGTAGTCTCTGGTTCACCAGGAGTCAACAACCTGATGGCTACCCTCACAAGGTTTAGCCAGCCTGTCGAAGCTGTTGCCCGGGGTGTGGCCACTGCCGTATGATAGCAGCTACTAGAAGCCACAAGTGAGAGCTGGGTGTCAGGTGAGGGTCAGAGGTTGGAGAGCTGCCCTAGGAGGGCATGACAAGCCCTCCATATGAGAAATACTCCTCCTCCCTGAGCACCCCATACACCCCACATTGCTAATACACACACACAAAAAAAAAATTCAAATTATAATAATCTTCATATTATTCACATTTCTGGTAATATATTCACAAAGTCAGATCAGTTCCTATTTAAAATTTACAGTGTAGGGGGCAACTGGGTAGCTCAGTGGATTGAGAGTCAGGTCTAGAGATGGGAGGTCCTAGGTTCAAATCTGGCCTCAGAAATGCTCTAGCTGTGTGACCCTAGGCAAGTCACTTAATCCCCATTTCCTAGCCCTACCACTCTTCTGCCTTGGAGTCAATATTTACTCCAAGACGGAAGGGGAGGGTTTAAAAATAATAATAATAATAATTTACGGTATAAAAAGATTTTTTGAAAAATCAATCCTGTGCTAGGTTAAATTTACAAAGGTGTTACTATGCATTTTATTTTAAGTGAAGAAATAAAATTTCATGCATTGGTAACTCACTAATGGATGTGTCAATGATTTCTAATTGCTTGCAGACTAACCATGTCTCCCTGTTCTGACTTTCATTCAAAATCAGCAAATAGAATCAGAAGATCCAAGAGAAAGAAGGAAACTGGGAGATTATCTAAACATCTTGTATTCTCTAAACATCTAGAGATTTTGTATCTTTTTTGCATGTTTTAAAGGTATTTCAAAATGGGTGTTCAATAGTTTTGAAAGGAATAAATATTATATATACATATATTAATATTTTTATAGCAACTCATGTATCTTTTTCATAGAAACTGGTCTTGAATTATTAAATTTTCCCATTATGAATTGATTTATGTTCAGGGTTTTCCTTTTTCTTATTGAGAGCTTTACTTCTAACTTTACAATCTATAGAAAGAGGGAAATAGGGGGCAGCTGGGTTGTTCAGTGGTTTGAGAGCCAGGTCTAGAGACTGGAGATGATAGGTTCCAATCTGGCCTCAGACACTTCCCAACTGTGTGACCCTGGGTAAGTTACTTAACCCCCATTGCCTAGCCCTTACCACTCTTCTGCCTTGGAAGCAATAGTATTGATTCCAAGACGAAAGGTAAGGATATAAAAAAAGATAGAGAGAAATAAATGACTATTTTTGTAGACTGTGGCCCCTAGAATACTGGAGATCAGAAACTTTGCTCCTTTAGATGTAGTTGGTGATGAAAGAAAGGTCTGTTTAACTTTATTGTATTGTTTTATGTGAATACTTGAAATTATGAGTGAGCATTGATTGTTGCAGTAAGAATGAAGTGAGGTCATGGGAAACTAATTGTTGCCTAAGTATTTGTGGTAGAAAAAGGTGAAAAGCTTCAGGATTACAGACATTAGATTCATCACGTTGACATTTGCAGCATCTGTTTCTCTGCTAGGAAATATGGTTTTTTCTACCCCTCTAGAGAACTGGGACTTGTATCATTTTCTAGAGATGACTAATGGAAAAACATCATTAGAAGAAAAAGAATGACAATGTGGTGGTAGGCGGGAGAGTTGAAGAGAATGATATAAAAAAAGCTATTTAAGGAAAAACTGAACTGCAATTAAGAGAATGGAACATACACAATTCTTTTTAAAAATCATTTGAAATTACCTGAAATCTGGGTGACTGAAATCAGTCAAATTCTTCATTTGAACACCTACATTAAAAAAGCCAAAGCTCCGAGTATACAGACTTTTCCTTAAATATTAATTAATAAAACCTCCAAGACTTCAGGAAAAAGGTAGTTGCTATAACTGTGACTTGGCATGTGAGATAACCTTGAATGCAGACAGCATTTATCAGATCAACAAAAAAAGAATAAGGTAACGATCTATTGGGCAAAATAGATTAGATGGCAAAGCAAAGCATGGGCTTGAAGTCAGAAAGAACTGAGCTCACAGTCCCTCCTCACATATTTACTATACTTAACCTCTGCAAGTCTTAGTTTTTCCATTTTTTAAATGGGAATAATAGCAATAGCATTTATATCATAAGATTGGTAGTAGGATTAAATCTTAAATGACTACATAAATACTAGCTATTTTAAGGCTAAAACAAGTCAAATATTAACTTTCTGGTTCCTATTTCACAATTCTTGCAAAGGAGAATGCTAAATCTGTACATGATATTCATGGAAGGGGTTTCATAGACCTTGAATACATACTTGACCCACAGTCAATTCCACATTCAGATTACCACTTCATTAAATGAGTAAAGGCATAATTGACCTTTTTTCACTCTAAGTTTTCATTCTCTGGGCTATTATTTTTCTATGTTCAATTGGTTCATTATATGCAAACGTTTCTTCGGTACTATTGAAGGACATTGAGCTTGACAGTTTTACTCCCTACTAGTTACCCTATTTGGTATAAATTGGGGTTATCCTGCCCTTTGTTTCACATCTGCCACTTTCCCATCTTGGCTCTTGGTTTCAAAGAGATTTTTTTTAAAGCTAGGCTTCCAGTTAGAACAAGTAATTAACACATCAGCTAGGAATTGAAAGAGGAAAACCACTATGGCATACAAACACATGCCAGAGTTGGTGCTTTCACTCAGGGAATGCCTGAAAAAATCATTAGATGGCTTGAATTTTCACTGTAGGGAGAGGGGAAAAAACTCCAAGTAATCAATTTAAAGGTTTCTATTTTATTCATAAAGCATACTTTTACTCTTCTAAGAAATTATGCTTACTTATTCGTAATGCATTTCATGTGCAATATTCCTGAAAGAATGTTTGGTTCAATTGAAGCATGATACTTCAAAGCAAACCCTATTAGTATTAGTACTAATTAAAAGTCTAGAAAAAATTCTTTAAAAGCTGAACACTTTAGAAACTAATAAAAATAACTTCCCTCATGCATTTCTGTTATACATTCTTTCTGCATTTCTCAGGCACAGAAAGTCATCTCAATTTCCTTTCTATTTTGTTTTTAAAGTGTAGCTGATCTGAGCAGAAGGAGGAATTTGAATCTTCTTTTCTAATTTTATTTTCTCTTCCTTACTTTAGGCAGATGCATTTTCCTCAGAGCATTCCTCTTAAGAATCTCTTTTGAACTTTCTTCTCTTATTTCCCTCCAAAGAAGCAAAAACATCTCAAAGGGTAGAACAGTCACTATTCTAGGTCCTTCATCTTTGGCTTCAGGTGATTTCCCAACATATTCTTTACTTTCTCCAAAAGACAACATAGGAATCTGACCTGGAGTCAATCTTGCTATTAATACAACTGATCTTTCCTCTGTTCACTATTCCTGCCTCATGTATATTAGGTTGGATACTGCCATTGCTGAAAGCTTCCCCTGGTAATAACACTTTGGAGGTTCATTATCTCTGTTAAAGCACTATTGCATTTTTAGTTTCAGTTAATACTAACTTCTTCTGAAGATCCCCCCCTAATATATGTTCTCCCCTATATCCAATAATTATATACTATTTTCCACAATGTAGAAAGAATAAAATTTTTCTTTTAGCTAAAAGACAAATATTATCTCTCAGAAATCACTTACTTCTACCAAAGTCCTGCATATATAGCAAATATCCAATAAGATCTGTCTATTGATGAAAGAAAATTCTCTAGCTTTCTAAGTGTAGAGCTATAAGTTCTATAGATGACTGAGATATACACACACACAAAAATCCATCTAATTTCAATACAGGTCAACATATCTTTTTAAAATTACTTCATTATTTCAAGGATCTGAAATGGTGCTGGTGTGGTACTTTCTCTACTGACATATATTGCAACCCCTTTATGTAACTAATTATCTGTCTTTCAAAGTTGATGTTGCCAAAAAAATAATTCATCATGACCATTTCTGAATTTAGCTAGGCATTTTTCCAGGCAAAAGACACTACTTGAAACCTTTTTCCCTTGGCAAGACCTATTAGATGCAAAGTCTCTTGGCATAGACTTTAAGAATGAAGTCACCTGCACATCACAAGAAAGCATTCATTGCAGGACTTTTTTGGGAGATCAGTTCAATTATTTGGATTATTTTATGCATAGACATAGTTATAATAATATAGAACTCTGGAAAGCAGATTGGAAGAAAACACATAAGCCACAGTGGACATCAAAAGTTTACCATTATACGAGGAAATAATAGAGAAAATCCCATTGATGGGTAGTTGTTATTATATTGTGATAAGCATTTATAGTTTGCATGAAAATCTAATCTTTTTTTGCTCACTAAGCATGTCCCCAAAGAACTGTCATTGGCATATTGATATGCTAAAGGTTCTCTCCATTACCTATTTTTTGCCTGTGTGCATTGAATATTTACATTTAAAATTCCTCTGCCTTCAGCTGTGCCTATTGAATTTGTAATTCAGATTGCCCTTTGAAGAATGAAGTTTAATTATAATTATAGCAGCCAATATTTTAATAACATTCCAAAAGCAAATTGATGTATGACTTCAGTTGACGACTTTTTTCTTAAGTTCATAGACTTTAATAGAGTAAAGGTGAGAGTACATTCTATAGCAAAGAAGACTGTCATTTGACTTCCTACCTTTTTCTAATTCTACCTGAATTGTTATGTCAATTAAAAATGCTACTACAGAAACACACATCTCTATTTGCATTTTGATATTTTGGAAGCATCTAAAATTCTTATACATAAATTTTCATATGCAAAATTTGATTATGGCAAATTTCCTGTAGCTTCAAATTTATAACATGATTTATATGGCCCAACATCTTCTATATATCTATAATGATATTATCTTTCTAACTATGCTCTTAATGAAAATTTAACAAAGCTGCTATTTTGTATGTGTCTGTCGAGTAACAGCTATATTTGTGTAGTGCTTTTAAGGTTTGTAAAGATGCAGAGACCCCACAAAGTTGAGAAGAAAAATTAACATACTAGGTGACAAGAGTCATGACTCAAAACTATTCTTCATGAGAAAGAATATTGGACAGAATATTTTACAAAAGCATGAACTGTAATAGAGATTAATGTAATGTTTTACCATTGCCTTTGAAAGTTTATTTGAAGAGTACATTATTGTAAATACATGGCTAAATAGTAGTTTGTGTTTAAAAAGACATCTTTTTATTGTATTTTAGAAGAAATTGCTTTTTATGTAAATATTGAAGATGGCCATTGAGATCTCTTCCAACTCTGACAGTTTGATAATTCATATAAAAGTTAAAAAAAAGTTGTCACTGGATCATAGATTTATGGCTGATCTAAACCTGCATTTTGCAAATAAGCAAGTTGTGACTATAAGAAATTAGGTGACTTGCCCAACATTGCAGATGGTAAGTAGCAGCAATAGGATTTGATTCCAAATCAGTATTCTTCCCCCTTCCTCAGAAGGGAAAAAAATTTGATCATTTTTAAAAATATAGAATCAGATGATTATGTCTGATGAAAGGAAAAAAAATCCCAGAGAACTGAATTATATGTTAATTTTCTATACTGTTCTAATTGCCTGAATAAATTGGTAGGTTTCCTCTTTACTATATATATTACACAATGAAAAAAAAGTGAACAAGGCTGACAAAATGTTGAGCTTTTGAAGCTGGGAAATAGAATGTAAAAGGTCTTTAAGGAACATTTAATGGCAATAGGGAGAAGTCCTGATGAATCACTAGATAGTACATTTCCATAAAAGTTAGCAATGCACCAATACCCAAGAATGATACTAGGATTCATAATGGTACTGGTAGCAAGGATGAAATAAGAAATCATGTCCCTGACTGATCGTGCTCACTGATGTTCTCACATCACTCCTTAAGAGCATAAAAGATGTTAACTCCAGTGTCTGGGACAGATTCCAACTCAGTTCATTTCATTCTGCATCCTTAAATTGCTTCCAGAATTTACTTAAACACAGTGTTTTCCTTTAAGTTCTTGTACAGCATTTTAATGCAGATGCTTAAATGTTTCACTCCAGCAGTGACCACATTTCAATGGAGATGACAAGATGATGTAATTTTGTTAATGAATAATTGTTTTGGAGTATGATATCATAACCTTGGGGGCAAAAAAACCCAATCTCTATAATATTAGGGGAAAAACAATGAATCTAAAAGTTCTTTTATGTTTTTTTTAAAGAAGACACCATATGTATAGTACTTTAAATTTAAAATACCATATAATTGCTGGTTATTATAATTATTAATATTACTATGCATTAGTCTGATGACAGTGATTGTGAAAACTGGATGGAACATTAGTAATATAGTCTGACACCATTTGCTTTACATATAGGAAAACTAAGGTTAAGAAAGGCAAATTAATTCATTAGATTGATAATTGCCAGAGCTTTTACTACATCCCCTTTGTATGGAGTCCCAGTCTTTTGCTCTTTCTGCTTTAGTACTACTCATATTTTAGTTGTTCAATTTAAGTTGGAATCAAAATTTGCATAGAATCCTAAGGAAGAAGAGAAACTATGTTGTAACTATTCAAAGGTGAAACAACAAAAACACGACTGATTTATAGTAATTAGGGCTAAACTGCATTCTTATAAAATAAGGGGAATTTCATTCATAAAGAAATTTGGTAAATTATCATTATTAACCAAGTTGTATTAATCAGTTTAGCTTTTTAAAAATCCATTCAATTCTAAATATAGTCATAGTCATCATAGTTTTTATGTGTTAATCTCTAGCAAGTTGACTCCATCCATTACTTTTTTAAAAGTTTTAAAGTAAGATAATATATAATTTAAAGTTAATGTATACAGTTTTTCAATATTGTTATAGTTAACTACAAAATTTTTATAGCTAATGGAAATTATTACAGTTTAGAGCTAAGCTGATAAAACAAGAGTTCCTTGAAGTGATGGTTTGAGGGGCATTGTTTTTTATGCTGAATATTAATAACCTGCTAGTGTGTTGAAAAGGGTAAGGCCCTGGGAGGTATGTAGAGAATATTGACATTCATATGGCATGCCAGAGATTTCTTTTGCCAAAGAAGAAAAAATGTGAAATATATTGTTATGTGATTGCTGAAATCGACAAAATAAAGTACCTTCAAATTGATTAATTTGTCGTATAGTTCTAGGAGTTCTTTGGTCTTCAAGATGCAAAATAAATTCTAAGAAAGTATTTAAAGGATTGATCCAAATTGCTTTAGCGACTATATTTCTGAGGCAAATAAATGTATGCTCCAATTCAATCCAAACTGTCTATTTTGGGGAACAATAACCCCAAGTCAAGTTAAACTGAAATTAATGATAACATATACCAACTTTCATTGGAAAACCAGAAATAGCTTAATGCTGAAGAGGAAAATTATACAAGAAGGGGAATATCTAAGCTAATTAAATTCTTCAAACATCTATTAAATATCTACTCTGCAAGTATTTCCAAAACCTAGATAAGGAATGTAATGATTAACACTAGCCAGAATTTATATATTACTTCAAGGTTCACAAAACACTTTAAATATTTTATCACATTTGATCCTCACAACAACCATATGGGATAGATGCTATTCTTACCTTCCATTTGTACATTGAAGCTGAGAGAGAGCAAGTGACCTGTCCAAAAATATGCCACATTTAAAGTAGAATTTGAAATTGTCTTCCCAGTCCAAATATAGTACTTCTTAATCACATATGTTAATAACACATACTTCCTATTATCATGGTATTTCTAGTCTTGTAGGGAAAAATGGCACAGAAGTAAATAACCATAGTACCAAACTCAATGTAATAAATGAACATCAATGGGGCTTTGTTAATTTTCCATCAATACTCTGCACCAGCTTACATGGAGTGCAACAACTAATGATACTATCATAACCTAGACTCTGGTTAAAGATCATTTATGGTACACCTGGCTGAGAATGGAGTTGATACAATTTCATTCCTGGCAAGACATTTTAGGTTCATATATTTCAATATGGAAGGACTTTAGGGGTCATGAATTCTGACCACTTCATTTTACAAGTGAGGAGATTCATGCCCTGAATGATTAAATGCCTTGTGTTGGATGGAGTGTAGGTGTCTAAGATGGAATTTGAACTTGTCTTCTTGTCTCCAAGTCAAACTCAACATACCACATGAAAAAAGTAGAATATGAAGAGAGTATAGGGTTCAGTCTAGCTTGAATTTAATTAAATCTATAAATCTATGCTGACCTTAGATTGAGAGAGATCATGAATGGTATAGTGCTAGTCTAAGCAATTACATATCTTAAGAATGGTGTATAGGCTAGCAAAGAAAATGTGTGTGATGCATTAAATGACAGAAAAGGACAAAAAGTCAATCAGTCTGCTATGCCTTGGGAATACCACAACAATCTAGTGACTATTAAGGAACTAAATGATCCTTGGTGTGCTCAATTCTAAAAGTCATCCCAAATTAAAACTTGTCTCTAAGAGATTGAAATAAAAGTATATGCTGAATATATTCCCATACTCAAAAAGGATTTAAGAATAAATATACTAAACTTTAAACAAAACATGATTTTCCCCCCCTAAGCTTAAAGGATACACTAACAAATCCAAAGCTTTCTATAAAACTTCACTACCACAGAAGGAACAAGAGGAGTCTTAATGCAAAATGAAACATACTCTTTTTCACTTTACATTCTACAATAATTTTTTCTCTACTGTAATCAATATGTGTCTTGTTTCATAATGTGACATAGAAATGTCTGTAATATGATAATATGTGTACAATCTATATCGTATTACCAGCTTTCTTTGTGAAGGTGTAAGAATGAGAGGGAAGGGAAAACAGAATTATACATAAACTTTTGTACATGATTAATGTAAGAATTTGTTCCTCTTGGATGAGCATGTTTATTATAAATTATTACATATTTATAACAAACTGCATGTATTATACTATTGTAATTATTCTATTTTATTATATATTATATTATGTTCCTAGTAACTTAGAATTATTTAAATTTAATGGGCAGGGATGTAGGAAAGTGTTAATCCATAAGGAGATCTGGGTTTCCTCTTCATCAGAATCAAACTCTATATTCTTATGTTTTACGCATCTACCTCTCTCATCTTGTAGCTAACCAGAGCATATGAATTGGGAATGCAACTAAATGCATACCCAATCAAGAGAATCCTGGCCAACCAACTTTAAAATAATGCCTCAAAATGAATCCTAGAGTGAAAGAACCAACAAGGACACAGAGTAAAGCAACTTTCATACATAGAACAACTGGAGAGATAGGCAGAGTGGGTCTGTTTCACTGGAATGAGAAGGAAGCATAGCTTGAAAGAGGCCAAAGCAAGAATTGCTGTTGTAGTCTAACAGCAAGTCCCCCAACCCCAGATCTGCTGTTCCAGGTTCTGAACCTGGGCTCAAGACCACTTTCAGAACCTGAGACCATGCCTAAGAAAACAGCAGTGCACCCTCATGAACACCATGCAAAGTTCTAAACCCCAGTCTAAGCTGAAGTAAGGTATAGAATCTGAGCACAAGGTAGTGTATAGCACACCTCATCTGTGTCAGCCCAGAGCAAGATCAGGAGTCCCAGTCCAAACCTGTAGTAAGGATTTGAATCAAGTCAGTCTGTGAGGCATACCATACCTGTGTAAGCTCAGAGCAAGGCCTAGAACCCCCTGGCAAGACAGTCCCCAGCTTGCTAGCCTATGTAAGCCTAGACCAAACTAGCCCTTACCAAAACTCAATGTGAAGTTACAAGTCACACGGCAAGGTAGTCCATAGTGAGCTGACCTGATCAAACCTAGAATGAGAATAGAAGCCTCTAACCAACCCGGAGGAAAGGGATTGTGCTCCAATACAGGGTAACTAACAGATTTCTGAGCTGCGTGAGCCATCAGCAGTCTCAGGGAGGTGATTAAATTAAAGCAGTGGGAGGTGGATTTCAGAGCTCCAGAGCCACAAGGCATGGTACCACATTGGAAGAACTGAAACTTGCAGAAACTTAGAAATAGAGATCAGGGTAGCATGAAGTAAAAACTGAAGTTTTTGAGAGTGCCTTCTCTACCTTGAGAACAGATTCCACCTTTAATATAAGAATGTGAATCTACAAAATTGATGAGAAAATGAAAAAAAAAACATAAAAAACCACCTAAACACTAGAAAAATTTTATGGAGATAGAGTAAGGCACAGACATAGAAGGGAACATGAAAGTAAATCAAATACGTGCAAAGCTTCAAAGAAATATATGAATAGGTCATAGGTTGTAGAAGAGTTCAAAATGGATTTCAAAAATTTGTTAAAAGAGATAGAGGGAAAATGGGGAAGAGAAATGAAAGCAATATAATGGGAAAAAAACCCAAACATATAGTGAAATTGGCCAACTGAAAAAGAAAGTTCATAATCTCACAAAGGAAAATCATTCCAAAAACTAGAATTGAGCAAATAGAAGCTAATGACTTTATGAGATATCAAAACAATAAAACAAGATCAAAAGAATGAAAAACAAGAGAAAAACATGAAATATATCAATGGAAGAAAAACAACTGCCCTGGAAAGTAGATCAAGGAGATAAAATTTAAGGTTTCTTCAACTACCTGGGCAATTTTATTTGATAATTTCTTGCATTATGATAATTGAGCTTTTTTTTTTTTAATTTTTTTAGCATGGCTTTCAGATAGTCCCTATACAGAAGTAGAAGGGAAACATGACAGAGAGGAAAGTAACAGAAGTGGTGATTTAAAGCAAAACATCTATGAGGAGGTGTAATAGGGAATTGTATTAGAGGGATGGGAGATAATACAACCCACCTAGGAACTCCCCAGGTCCAATAAAGCACAAACCTCTTGGCTTATTAAAATATTATTTTATAAAGGGAGTGAGGGAAACTGGTAGGTAAGACCCTAACACTCTTAAAAACTAAGTTCCACCCAACTTCTAAGTCTCCTGCTTAAGGAGAGCCTTCTTTTTCTTCTCTGAGTCCTGCCTACAGAATTCCAAATAAAACTGTTCTATCTAAAAAATCCCTACATGCTATCTGACTCTAATCCAATCTGCTCACTAGTGATTAACCAAAAGGAAAGGGGTTTGGCTGCACTAAAGTAACCCAAATTCCAGATGAAAATCTTTTGGATTACCTTAGCCCAAGAGGATTTCTGACCACTGAACCACTGGCAGATGATCTCTGTACTCAGGGAAAATGGTTTCCTCCAAAGTAAATTCTCCACCAAGAAGTCAATAATTTCTCCACAAAATTTTGACTACCTAGGGAAAATCTCTCAGAGGAAAAACCTCCTTCAGTTTGGTGAAAATCCAGACAGAGTCAAACCTCCTGCTAGTTCAGTGGAAATCTAGGAAGGAAGGAAGTCAGTTATTGTCAGTTCAAACTCTCACAATGCCTCTCTCATTCCCAGAATCCTTTCCCAGGGTTTGTATCAAAATTCCCTCCTTTTACCTAATCCCTGAAATCAATCTATCCCTAATTTATATTCCTAGAGAGGGATAGTATGAAAATGGAAAGAGCAGTATCAAGAGAAGATAATAAGATTAAGGTAAACACATAGTTGATAATCATAACTTTGAATGTGAACAGGATGAACTCAAGCATAGGACAGAAGCTACATAGAAGAGTTAATTAAAAAACAGAATCCCACTATATGTTGTTTACAAGAAACCCATCTGAGACAGGGAGACACACACTGAGGAAAGGTAAGGAACTGGAAGACAATTCATTGTGCTTCAGATAAAGTTAAAAAACAAACAAACAAACAAACAGGAATAGCAGTCATGATCTCAGTCAAATTTAAACTAAAAATAGATCTAATTAAATGAAATAGGGGGAAAAATTACATCTTGCTAAAAGGTACTATCGACAATAAAGTAATATGAATACTAAACATATATGCACAAAATCGCATAGCCTTCATATTTTTAAAGGAGAAATTAATTCAGCCTTAAGAAGAAGTAGATAGTAAAACTATACCAATAGGGGACCTCAACTGACTGCATTCAGATCTAGATAAAATAAACAAAAAAGAAGTAAAGGAAGTGAATGATATTTTTTTTTTTAAGTTAGAACTAATAGATCTCTGGAGAAAATGGAATAGTAATATAAAGGAATATATCTTCTTTTCAGCAGAACACAAAAAATGACCAAAAGGCACAAATTAAAAATTCCCATTTAAAGACTACATTAGAAATCCTAAAAATGAAGGAGAAATTAATAAAACTGAAAGTAAGAGAGTCATTGAACTAATAAATATAACTAGGAGATGGTTTTATAAGAAAACAGAGTAGACAGATAATTTATTAATTTGATAAAAATAAAAGAAAATCAATTTACCAGTATCAAAAATGAAAAATGTAAATTCACAACCACTGAAGAGGAAATTAAAGCAATCTTCAGAAGCTATTTTGACTAATTATATGACAATAAATCTGACAATCTGAACAAATTTAATAAATATATGCAAAAATATAAATTGCCCAGATTAACAAAAAAAATACATAAATAATTCCATCTCAGAAAGTGAAATTGAATAAATTACCAATGGATTCTCTAAGAAAAAATCCCCAGGGTCATATGGATTCTATTAAACATTTAAAGAACATTTAACCCCAACACAATATAAACTATTTAAGGAAATAGACAAAGAAGGAATCTGACCAAATTATTTTTATGACATAAACATGGAATTTTTACCTAAACCAAGAAAAGCAAAAACCGAGAACAAAAATTATAGGTTAATTTCATTAATGAATATAGATGCAAACATTTTTAAATAAAATACCAGAAAGGAGAATACAGCAATGCATCTCAAGGATTGTTCACTATGACCAGGTGGGATTTATTCCAGGAAGGCAGGGCTAGTTTAAAAATCATTCTTTGCAGATGATATGATGGTATAATTAGAGAATCCAAGAGAATCAACTAAAAAAAACTTGTTGAAATAATTACCAACTTTAGTAAAATTTCAGGACTCAAAATAAATAAATCCACATGATTCATCAGCTTTTTTGTATGATACTGACACAGTTCAGATGGAAGAAACAGAGAAATTCATTTAAAATAACTCTAGACAATATAAAATATCTGGGAAACTACTTGCCAAAACAAACCCAGGAATTATATGAACACAATTAAAAAAAAAAACACTTTTCAACTAAATAAAATCAGATCTAAGCAAATGGAAAAATATTAATTCTTCATGGGTAGGCTGAACTAATATAATAAAAATAACAATTCTATCTGAATTAATTTACTTTTTCAGGGTGATATCAAACTACCAAAAAATTATTTTATAAAAGTAGAAAAAATAATGACAAAATTCACCTGGAAGAACAAATAAGGAATTAATAAAAAAAAAAACAATATGAAAAAATTGGCTTAGCAGTAACAGATCTTAAGTTGTATTATGAAGTGAAAACATCAAAACAGTTTGTTAGTGGCTAAGAAATAGAATGGTAGGTCAATGGAATAGATTAGATACCCCAAATACATGGATAAATGACCTTAGTAATCTAGTGTTTGAAAAATCCAAATTTTTGGAATAAGAAATCACTATTTAACAAAAAATCCTGTGAAAACTGGAAAACAGTAAGGCAGAAACTGGGTATTGACCAATATCACACACCCAATACCAAGATAAAATTAAAATGGCTACATGATTTAGATATTAAGAGACATACCATGACTAAATTAGGGGAAGACAAAATTTCATTTCCAGTTTAACTGGAAGATCTTTGGAGAAGGGAAGAATTTATGACCAAATAAGAAAGAAAGTGCATTATGAGATATAAAATGAATACTTTTGATTACATTAAATTAAAAAAAAAAACTTTTGTACAAACAAAATGAATGCAACCAAGATCAAAGGGAAACAACAAACCAGGGAAAATGTATAATATATTTTTCTCTGATAAAGGACTAATTTCTCAAATTTATGGAAAACTAAGTGAAATTTATAAGAATATATCATTCTCTAGTTAACAAATGGTCAAAGGATGTGAACAAGCAATTTTCAGATGAAGAAATCAAAGCCATCAATAATCATGGAAAAAAATGTTTTAAATTCCTGTTGATTAGGGAAATGCAAATTAAAACAATTTTGAGCTACCATCTCATACATATCAAATTGGCCAAAATAACAATAAAGGAAAATGATTAACGTTTGAGGGAATGTGGCAAAATTGGGACACTAATACTGTAATATTTAAAAAAGTGGTTGCCATAAACTGTAATAATTAAAATAGTTGGGTGTAATAAACTGTAGTGATTAAAATCATGGAAGATATAAATTGTGATAAATATAAAGAGTGGATGAGTAAGTTGTGACCTCAGGAAATATGTTTTCACTACAGTGTTTTTTTTTTAAATCAAATATAAGGTGGTCACCAGGGAAATATTCCCATTTATTCAGATATATCCAAGTCAGCGGTGTTTTATAGAAATTTTAATTAATACAAATGAGGAATTAAAGAAAAGGAGAGAAAAAGAGAAAAAGGGGAATAATGAGAAACGGATAAGCCGGCCCTGGCCAGTCCTGGCCAACCCAGGCCTAAGTCCTAAGAGAAAAGATCAGTCAGTCCTTAATCACTCACCACAAGATCTGTCCAAGGAAGGATTCTAGTGACACCAGGCCAGCTCCATCTCAGCTGACTTCACCAGCTCAATCCTCAATCTGAATGTTTCAGAATCTCCCTTGAGCTCCTATCTGAGCTCCTATTTAAGGGGCATTTTCTCCTATGTCACCTCCCCTAAGTCCTTACATCTACCAATCACAGTAGACATTTTTCAAAGGACAGAACATTCTTAGTTCACACCTGAGTAGACTAGAATCTCTGAGTAAGTTTTCACCTCTTTGCTCCTTGTAAGTTCACAAGTTGCTTGACCTTTATAGGTACTTAGCACCCTTTTTGTATTAGTCCTAAAATAGGCATGGCTTAAGTATTTGTTTAAGTACTTTTCATTGTTGAGAAAAGAGTTTATAACTTTATCTTCCCCTAGGGCAGACTTAAGTAGGTGAGTTCTCACATTCCTCATCTAAGTAGTGTTCACTGCCCAAATGGGGAATGGTCTTAATCCAATCTTATGAAGTAGGGTCTGGGAATTTTTAAGGTTCAGAATACATTGTTGGTATAGTTGAGAATTGATAAAACCATTCTGAAGTACAATTTGGAACTATGCTCAAAGGGCTATAAAACTGTGCATACCCTTTGAACCTATAATACCATGCCTAGATTGTATCCTAAAGATATAATAAAAACTGGGGAAAGGACTCATTTGTACAAAAATATTTATAGCAGCTCTTTTTGTATTGGCAAAGAATTGGAAATGGAGGGGATGTCCATTAATTGGGGAATGGTTGGACAACTCATGGTAAATGTTGATAATAGAATACTATCATGCTATAAGAAATATTAAGCAAAATGATTTCAGAAAAAATGGAAAGATCTGCATCCAAAGGTGGGACTTAGGTGTCATCGAATAACATATCATATGCTGGTATCAAGTGTGAGCATCACAATGAGTGGCAATGTGCAATGTCACAATGTAGGGAAGAGCTAGTGGTATTTAAAAAGCAAGCATAGGAAAGAGAAAGCCTTTTTATTTCTGCTCTTGAATAGACTGACTCCCTGACCTGGCACTTGACAATTATCAGTGTATCATGGAGGGAACAACACTGAGCTAAAATCTTGGACTTGATCTTACCTTAGTAAGGCTGAAATCTATCTCCCTCTCTCTTTCCTCTCTTTCTAATAACAAATGCTTATAAATCAGGGATTGTGTCTCTAGACCAATTTTTATTCATTACAATATGGACTGAGAGTTCTCTTGGGGAGTCAAGGGTATAAGAGATGGAAGGTTGGATTAATAGAAAGGACAAGGGGATGAGAAAGGGCTGAAGAGAGGAACACCCAAAGGGAAGTACACATCAAGAGATAGAAGGGTAAGATGAGGGAATAGGGAATCAAAAAGTAGGAGGGCACAGTTGAGGATTAAAGTAGGGACTTTGGGAAGGGTGGACAGAATAAGAATGTAAAGGGAAAGGGATAAGGAAGTGATCTTTTGAAAGGTGGGGCAATTTGGAAATAGAAAGGCAAGAGATAAGATAAGGGAGGATTTGGGGAAGGGATTTAAATAGGAGAGCTACTGGTCAAAAGAAACTGGGCATCTAAGGGGCAGATGACACAAAGAAAGGAAGAGGTGGACAAACAGTGAGGAGGAACAGAGTAGATGGAAATATACAGCTAGTAACTTTGTGAGTGAAATTGGATAAATTCACACATGGGAAGAAAATGGATAGCAGAAAAAATAAAAAAACCAGGACTTGACAATATGTTGTCTACAAGAAACACAATGAAAATGAAAGACAAACAGAGTGAAAGTGAGGACCTGGAGTAAACTATACTATGCTTCAGTTGATCCAGAGAATGCATGGGTAGCAGTCATGATCTTTGACAGAACTAGGACTAAAGTGGATGAAACTGGAAGGGATGAATAGGGTAACTATATTATGTTCGGGAACTGGAGTACTATGGATAGAAGTATTATCAATATTGGGCCTATATGCAACAACTGTTATATCTCCCTGATTTTTAAAGGAAAAACTAAATGAGATACAGATGGAAATAGATAACAAAATAGTAATAATGCTGGACATTAATTTTCCCCTCTGAGAACTAGATAAATATAACCAAAAATAAATAAGAAAGAAGTTAAGGAGATGAATAGAGCCTTAGATGAGTTGAATAAGATAGATATCTGGAGAGCCCCCACAAAACTACATAAGTTAGTAGCAAATCTATGTGTGAGCATCCATGTAATCCAAACATAGTTTCTGATGGGGCAACAATAGCTTAACGAACATAAATATTCAGTAGAAGTCTCATTTTAACACTCATCATACTATGGAGGTAGTCATTCATCCCTGAGGGGTTGTGACACTGGAATAAAAGTTCCACTGGGCATGACCAAACTGGAAAAACTTATTTTGGAAAGAATACAGTCCTGGTTAGTAAGAGAAATTCCATTTAAAATCACCCTAGGCAATATAAAATATCTAGGAATCTATCTACCAAGACAAACACAGCAATTATATGATCACAACTCCAAAACACTTTTCACACAATTAAAACTGGATCTAAATAATTGGAAAAACATTAATTGCTTATGGGTAGGATGAGCCAATATAATAAAAATGACAATCCTATCCAAATTAATTTATTTATTCAGTGCCATATCTATCAAACTACCAAAATAATTAATAGAATTAGAAAAAAAATTATAATAAAGGTCACCTGGAAGAACAAAAAATCAATAAGATTAAAGGAAATAACATGAAGGACGGAGGCTAAGCAGTACCAGATCCTTATACTGCATCATAAAGTAGTGACTATCAAAACAATATGCTACTGACTAAGAGACAGAAGGGTGGATCAATGAAATAGAATATGGATAAATGATGCCATCAAGATAGTGTTCGATAAACCCCTATATCCCAGATTTGGGGACAAGAACTCATTATTTGACAAAAACTGCTGGGGAAATTGGAAAACAGTGTGAGAAAAATCAGTTCTAGATCAACATCTCAAATCCTATACCAAAATAAATTCAAAATGGGTAACTGACTTAAATATAGGGAATGATATCATGAATAAATTAGGTGAACACAGAATAGTATACTTATCAGTTCTGTGGGAAAGGAAGGAATTTAAGGCCAAGAAAGCTAGAGAACATTATAAAATGTAAAATGATTTTTATTACATTAAATTAAAAGGGTTTTATACAAACAAAACCAATGCAACCAAAATTAGAAGGGAATGTTACATTTCATTTTGGTTGGACTTGAATATATACGAGTCACTTCACCTCTTTTTGCTTGTTTGGGTCCATTTTTTTCAACTATATAATGGGGATAATAGTAGCACCTATTTCACTGGGTTGTTGTGAGGAACAATTGAGCTACTAATTGTAAAGCACTTAGAATCATACTGGGGTGCTTTATGAAAGCTTATTCCATTCCAATCAGTTAAATATATATCACAATGTATATGTTTGTCTATTAATTATATACATATATTATTCTATTGACAATTATGTATGTTATAAAAGTGACCTGAAAATAGATATTCTAAAAAGATGAGAGAAGGATGAAATGATATATGCTTTTAGAGTCAATAAAGAGCTACTATATTGAACAGGAAAAGGATATTTTAAAAGAATGAAATAAAGCTGGAATAATATGACTTTAGAGTCAATGATGAGCTACTAGAGTAAAGCAGGACCATAGCCACATTTGAGATTTAACTAAATCACTCAGAGCTGTGTAGAGGACGAATTGGGGAGAGTTGTAAGGCAGGGAAACTAATTTTTAGACAGTTAAGAATTTTCAAATGAATTGTAATAAGGACCTAAACTAAGGTGGTATTCATGTGAGTAGATAATGGAATGGAATTAGAAATAACAAGACTTGTCAATGGAATGGATAACTTGGCTAAAGGAGAATAAAGTGTCAAAGACAACACAAAAGCTATGAACCTAAGAAATTAAAATGATGGTGGAGCTTCCAAAGGAGATTTGGTGGAAAGAATCACGTAATGAGATCTTTAGTCCATCACAACCAATCCCTACCTATTCATTCTGTGATTCACTCTGGTCTATACAATGTAAAAAATGAGGTGTTAGAATTCTTACTGATATGTTACTTCTCTCAAAACCAAACCTGCCTTCCAAGTAGTATCTGACACAACCATAAGTTAATCTGCAGGTAAAGAGTAGGAATTTTTGGGATAGCATAGGAGAACTTTGTCAGTGGTGTCTGTGGCTGACCAAGTAGAAGTTAGCTTATCATGTGCCATGAAGGACTCAGTTCTATGAAGGAGTTTATAGTTTGCTAGATATAGAGAGGCAATAGAGTGAGAAGCATGGAAGACAATACCCTATATCTTCAGGAGAGTAGGATGAATCTCATCTTCACTATTTCTAATTAATTGAGGAACCCTTAATTTTCCTCTGCAAGCCCATTTATCCCTACTTTGGTGACTGCTGGTGCCAGAAATACCCAGGGTAGACCCTCCCACTTGCCACTTCAGATGTTCAACTATTGTGCAATTTATAGAGTTTCCAGTGGACATGGAGAGATTAAATGACTAGTTCAGTGTCCCACAACAAATATGTTTCAGAGTTGCAATTTGAACTCAAATGTTCCTGGTTCTGAGAGGTTGGTGCTCTCTCCTTCCTGCTACACATTTTCTCAGTCTAAATATATGTTTTTGAGTTATGAATGATGCCATTGAATGCATCTATTATCATAAACTCTCTACAGGACTCATCCATGAATGAACTTTTTTAAGAAGCAAGTGTGAATTAAATTTGTTTTTGAAGTTATTCTTTTATAATCCTATAAAAGCTGCATCCTTCTTAGCTACATTTTATGGGTTTTATCACCCTTCTATATGCAAACATAACTCTCATTTGTGGTCATTAAGTTAGTGCACTGAAGTAGCAAAATGCAAATCAACCTTATAGGAATTGCTGGTTTTCTTCATTTAAAAAAATTCAGTAAATGTACAATATCTGAAATCAACCAGCAGTTTATAGACTAATCACAAATTAAATAGAGTCTGCTAAGTGATATGAAGAACATGGCTCATCAGACTTAGAAATGTAATGGACTACAGAAATGATCAAGTCCAACTTGTTTATTTTAAAAATGAAGAAACTGAGGTCCAGAGAATTTGACTACTCTGACCAGAATCACTTAGAATTGGTTTTACATGAATGAAATGATGAAACCATTGTCATGAGACTATAACACATTATGTCATCTCATTTTTTCTATATTTAAATTTCAAATGTGTTTATAGAAAATGTGCTAGAAAAAAATTTTCAACATAGTGATCAGATCTACAACAATTGTTTCCATTGGTGTGGAATATAACATAACAGGAACATAACAGTCCTGGGAAGGACTATTCTAGGTACTGTCAAGGAACCACACTGCTGCTAAGATTGAAGAAGAAAAGTCTTGGATCTATTGCTTGCATGCTAAAGCTCTGAGACTATTCAAAAACTCTAAGGAAAAAATGGTACATAGATCTTCTGTTATTTCAAAAGTGGTTATTCAGAATCAATTTGTTCTTGATTTTCCCCCTGCTACACATGAAGGAACTTGTACCATCATTAATCAGTCCTGTTGCTCATACATAATCCACTCTGGTGACATTATCACAAACGACTATCCACTCCAAGTGGTTCTAGTAAAAATTCACAAAATTGCCAGTGAGACATATATTTCCTCATTTCAATCATGATATAACACATTTTCTTGGCTTTCCCCAGTCTTTTCCCAGCTTTGAGGTACTAGGATTGTGTCAACTATCTTCAAATGAGTACTCATTTTTCTAGCCTTTATTATCCTTGACCTAATGCTATTTGAATGTTTCCTCAGTTGATGGTACCTCCCTCTTTATTTTTATTCCCAAGAAACCTACAAGGCTAAAACCAATTTCATCCAATTCCTATCATGATGATTTATAAATCTGTAGACAACTACTGAGGTAATAACATGTTCCACAAACATGAATATGCAAATAATGACCGTTTGGAACAAGTTATGCCCCAATCTTTGACTAGCCTTCCAGCCATTAAGGATTTTTAGGCTGTTTTTTCCTAGTCTACGCAAATTTTAAGCATTTCTGTGTTTTTTGCTGTTTGATAACATTATGACAGACTGAGAAACTCTTTAAAACATTGCTGGTTCCTGTCAAGAAACCTAATTTCTTCAAAGACTTTCATTCCATGATCTATTGAGATATTGGACTCAAATTGGTGAGAAGTGCTCTCTTTCCTTTTTTCTACCTCTCCCCTGCCTACAAGAAAACCTTTTACTTCAGGAATTAGCTTTAGTTAGAAAGAGATTTAGGGTGACCCACAATCCCTCTAACCTCTACCCTTTGCCCCAATCAACAATTAAATCAAATAAGAAATCAGATATGAATTCAATCTCCTTTATTTACATCTAGAGAGTAATCCCATTGGCAGACACCATCTTGTTGCCAGTTTTAAGAAGACATGAGAGAAAGGCTTGTGAGTGCCCCAAAGCAGTGCATATCTGGATTGAAGTCTCACATACCTCTCCCTGTAGATAAGACTTCTCTGCCATCCTTGAGGGCTGGCATGGTCTTCAAGGGGCAAGTCTGCACCAAGGGGAGACCTCCATTTTGTCTCCCTCAAGTAATTCAGGGACTCCAGGAAGAAGTAGTGAGGAAAGCCATTTTCATCAACCCTTTCTTCACTGCCTTCAACTTTCATTTCTCCATCTAAGGATAGTGAGTCCCACCAAATTCTAAACTTAACCAAGAAGACAGGCTCAGAGCCTCAGAAACTCACTAAGGAACACATATATGCCATAGAAAAACTAAAAGCTGCTATAATATCTGCCCCAGCCCTAGGAATTCCAGACTATTCAAAAGAATTCCATCTCATTGTACATGTGGACAAAGGAGTAGCATCTGGAGTGTTAATTCAAACCTTAGGAGATAAATATAGACCCATGGCTTATTACAGTTCCCAATTAGATGTAGTTGCCTAAGGAATGAGCCATTGTCTCTGTGCAATAGCAGCCATCTCTCATGATCATGAAGTCATTTGAACTGGTTCTGGGATGAGAATTAACTATATTCACCATATCAAATAGAAACTATGCTAAAAAAACAAAATTCTGCAAGCCTTCACTTCACAAAGGCTATCCCAATATGAAGTTGTACTACTGAGCAATGAGAACATCACCTTAAAGTGTTGTCAGATTCTTAATCCAGCTACTTACTTCCAGATCTACCAATGTCAGGAGAACCTGTGCACAATTGCCAAGATACATTAGATCTAGTACAAAAGATAAGAGAAGTTTTAAAAGATACTTCATTACCTGAATCAGATCTAGAACTCTATACCAATGGATCTTCCTATATACGTAATGGAGAAAGGTTTATGGTAGCAGCTGTAGTAACACAAAATGACACATTGTGGTATTCATCCTTGCCAAAAAACATCAGTACTCAAGCATCAGAATTGCTTACCCTAACAAAATCTCTACATATGAGTAAAGACAAAAGAATCTATTTTTATACCAATTCAAAATATGCATTCTATATTCTACATACTACATGACAGATTTGGAAGCATAGAGGATTTTTAACATCAGCAGGGAAAGAGATTGCTTATGGAAACACCATCTTACAGCTTTTGGAAGCAGTGCAATTGCCCAGAGAAATTATAGTTATGCATCGCAAGGGTCCCTCTGTGGGGAAAGATCACATCTCCTGAGGGAACCATAGAACAGGCATAAGAAAAATATGGGGCTTGGTTTGGTCCAATCCATGTTCTGAATTTCTCCCTAGTTGAGGATAATGATTTTTTAAAAAGCCTATAATGAAAGGGAAATTCAGGACTGGAAAAAAAATTGGAGCACACAACTGAGAGGCATATGGTTCTCTGAGAGGGGTAGTCCCATCTTACCAAAAGCCTTGAATTATCATGTGTGCAATGCTATTCATGAACAAAAGTATATGGCACACAAGCAATCATTGATTCTATAAAATGATTTTGGCCAGCTCTTGGAATTTCCTCTTATTCTCTTAGTTTGTCAGAAATGCAAGATCTGTTTGCAGTTTAACCAAGGAGTGTCCAGAAGCAAGGGTTTGGAAGGTCAACCATTGGCATATACTCTATTTGAGAGTTTACAACTTGAATACATATGCATGCCAAATGACAAAGGGTTTAAGTATGGTCTTGTCACAATAGATTCTTTGACAAGATAGCCAGAAGTTTTTCCAGCTAAGAACACTGCAGATCTCATAATAAAAATCCTTTTGAAAGAGATCATTTCCAGGTTTGGAATCCCTCAAACTTCATCTTCAGACAAGGGAAAGCACTTCATGCATCATATACTGCCAGAATTATATAAAAACCTAGGGATAAAAGGAAATTATTACACTGTATACCATCCTAAAAGCACAGACCAGATTGAGAGATTCAACAGAGATGTAAAAATGCTTTTTGGCAAAGTCTATTCAGAAACACATTTATCCTGGACAGATGCTCTGCCAGTAGTAATGTTTCATCGCAGGACCAAGTCAAGTGGAGATTTACACCTATCTCCATTCAAGATGTTATATTATCATGCAATCTGGAATGTGAGAACACAAAAACCTACATGTGTATCAATTGTTAGGAGGAGATTGATAACTCCATAAATATATTCAGGATATTCAACAGAGACTCAAAGAATTGTATGAAATGGGCATATTACAACAGAAAGTCCCACTAAGACTATTCGTTGCACAGTATAAAACCTAGAGACATAGTAAAGAATTTCCTAAAGAATTTCAACAGAAAATCAGTAACAGATCAAAAATGGATTGGTCCACATGAAGTTCTGTTTGTTTCTCCATTGGCTGTAAAAGTTGCAAACGAAGATTCATGGTTCCACTGTTCCCACATAAAATTGCAAAAACCAAAGATAGACACAGAACATTCACAAACTACTCAAAACTTAGAATCAAATCAAAACCCAGAGGATTAATGAAGAAAACACAAGACACTGATGAAAATTCCAATAATTAAAACCAATAAACATCACATCACACTCATATTAAGTTCCAGTGCAAGAGGAAAGATCCCATCAATCAACATGTACATTACAGGTAAAAATACAACTACCACAGATCAAGAAAAAGAACAAAAATAGAAGCAAAGAAGAAATTAATCAACTTACAACAAAATAAATGGACATTTAGACATTTAGAACTTTAAAACTTGAAAAAAAAAGGACAGTCCAAGGAGAAAGACAAAAGGGAAACCATATATTTAGGACTAGTACAGCACAAACAAAAAAAACACACATTAACCTCACACTATAAAAGTGCAAACAACACTACATAACTTCAAGAAAGAAGAGAACCTACAGACAAGTTAGACAAAGGACACCTTTAAACAAAGAAGGGTAAGTATGTGTATGCAACAGGACACATTAGACATTTCACAACTTAAAAATGGATTTCTTGACATGGACCTTGTGTAAATAAATGAGTGTCTGAAGATTGCATATGAGCAAAATGTATATAGGTATATATTGTAGAAATGTATATACTTCCTAAGTCTATAGAGTGACTCTTTAGGGCAATTGGCAGCTTCTCAGTCTTGTAAGCTTAAGGTCATGAGTTCAATCCCCAAAAGGGGGATGTGGTACAATGGAGAAGTTTCTAAGACAAAAAGACTTGGCTTATGCTTAGTACCACCTAACTAGGAACTGTTAGTCTGAGATTCCTTTCAAGTTGGATTCTCACAGGAACAGGGAACTATTACAAACATTGAGGTCTCCAACTTACAATCTAGTCCTAAAACTTGGAGTTCATCAGATCTTACTAGCTTACAAATTTGGGGTTTCTAGATTATATGTTGACACAAGATTTATCATGTTTTTACTATGTTGTGTCAATCTGGAAAAACACAGAAACACTAATGCAGTTTCAAAAATGGGTCTTTAATCAAGATAAGGGAGACAATGTTCTTATGGCCACTACACAGAATCATGTGCACACACCACACCACCACAGGGACCTAAGCTCTGAGACTCTGGGAACATTGCCTCCCAGAAAATTCACCACAAATTGAACTGAAGAATTTGGAGTCTTATACACACTTTAGGGAGAATAAGAAAGGAAGGACATACTTTAAATTATTAGTCAGTTCATTTAATTGCAGTTCTTGCACTATCATTGAATTGAGGTGTGATAGTCCATGACAATGGCCTCTAAAACTTGGGCCCTGGATTAGAGGACATTTCATCAACAGACCACAGAGGTGTGTTTTCTGATTTTGAGAAGCATTATTTTTTTTTTGGTGTATGCAAACTGTCCTTTTACTACACTTACTGTCCTTTTACTACACTTCAATTCTCAGCTGTTGCAGAAAATCTGCCTCTTTTGAATGTAGATGGAAATAACTGTGAAAAAAAAAGAAATGCAGAAATCTAGTTTGTGTTAAACACTGGTTTACTTTACAACCCATATCTGCTTTCATGAAGAAAAGAATTAATTAATGAACAGGCAGTCTTGTTTTGCTTACAAAGACATTTTGTAGAGATTTTTCACTAATGTGAATCTGATTTTACCTACTCAGTTCTGTATAGATTAAGTAAATATGTATGCTTAATTAAAAAAAATCCAATTTTCAATAACTGTAAAAATCAAAAATCAATAATCATATCATAAATAAAATGATAAAAAATTCTGTTTAATACTTTGCCAAAGGAATTTGCATGTGCCTTCAGTATCCTGGAATGTATCCTAATGTTTCTAATGCTATTGGTTTATGATATCTCATTTAGCTATAGAATAAATAACCTTGGCAGTATTTATATCACTATATATGAACCAAGTGTCTATATAATTTGCCCTACAGAAAAAGATACAAAAAAAAAAAAAACCTGTCCTTCTTGAAGGAGAAGAGTTAGCTATCAGACCTTTTTGAATGGGATAGTGCTCTAACCTTCAGGGAAAAGTAGTTATGATTGTACTTCTTTCTAGGGAAGAAAGATGAAGTTGACCTACTCCCTCTTGTCTAGGGGATAGGTCAAGGGGGAAAATTTGCATAATCTGACTCTTTTGCATAAAGTATAAATACCTCTGAGCAGAAAAACTAATGAGATCAGACTATGCTTAGTGTGTGCAGATTCTGACTGTGATTTGTACATTCACAGTAATGTCAGTTTTCTTCAGATAATTCCCAGGATTTTTTTTTTTACAATTAGAGATCACTCTATATCTGAGATATCTAATATCTGAGGAATGATACTCATCTGCACACCCATCCATCCCCTCCCAAGAAAAACCTTCCTTTTTTCCAAACATACCTCTTTTGCTTGAATGCACCATCATTCTTTTTTATTTCCCTGTTTTTTAGTTAAAATATTAGCCTCCATTTTTCATTCCACTTGATTCCATATTTAAAATTATTCTGCTTAACTCTTTTTCTCTAATCCTACTATTCATTGCCACCATAATTCAGTATCTAAATGTTTTTTGATTAGATCACTGCAATAGCTAATTGCTCTCAGTGCTTCAAGTTTCTTGCCTCTTCAACCCTATCAATATATTGTGGTCAAATCAATTTTATTTAACCAAAATATGACTATGTCATTATTTTTTAAAAAATCAATTCCAGTGACTCCCGGTTGCTTTATAACCATCCCTATGTAGCTTTAAAAGTCTTCCATACTTTTGCTCCAAAAAATTTTTCCTTTAACTTCACTGGCCATTATTGTTTCTAACACACTTCAATCTAGCTAAACTGATACTCTTTTTGTCCTTCAAACAGTAAATGGTATCTCCTGTCTCAATGTAATTTTACTAGCCTTCCCCACAGCATGGAATATATTTTTCTTTTCATCTGCATTTCTTAGAATCCCTCTATTCCTTCAAGATGAGAGTCAAATATTGTCTTCTAAATAAAGCCTTTCCTGACCTCTTCAACCACTAGGGGTTTCCCTCCCAAACTGCCTTCTATAAAATTACTTGGTATTCATTACTATTTATTTTTCTTTCTTTTTATTCTGAATATACTTGAATAAATATTTATTGACTCCTCCAATAAAACAAAGTTTTGTTTGGTTTTGTTTCTTACAATAGGAAATGCATTAATCTTTGTATTTGGAACCCAGACACCTAACCTCTGGTGCATAGTGCTTATAAATAATGTATGATAATTAATTGATTAATGATAAACTCTTTTGAATATATTCCATACCCACTATTTGTTCATGGGTCAAAAATAATATAAAATATATCCTCAAAAAGTGAGAATACTAGATTATTTCATGTCCATATGAAAATTTTTTCTGTATTTAAAACATGTCACCATCATAATACAGTCAAGAACAATTCATATAAAAAACTATACTTTTAAGAGAAACATTTAAGACACCTTGCCATTCTTCATTCCTAAATCTATAATCTTACTTAAATATAACTAAGATTGGCTACCAAATTAAAGGGAGTTAACAAAAATTTGTTTCAAGAAGTTTTTGGTTACTATCACATGACTGGCATTAAGTTAGATGTGTCCACCAAAAAATATTTAAAAGCTGGTTCACATGGTAGATATTTCATCTTCTGTCAATAAGCAATCAATCCTTAATGTACACCATAAGAAAGGTAGACTGAAGACTTCAAACCTGAGTTCCTGATCATATTAAGCCAATGGATAACCATTTGATCTCTTCCAGACAAGCCACTTTGAACATAAAGCTATCTACGAGAAGACTATTGTTCATTTTTCTTAATCATTTATCAACATTTTGAAATTAAATGTCAATGGGAAAAATATATTTAATAAATAGCCAAAATGCCTTTCTTAATGTGTGTGTGTGTATATTTGTGTGACTAAGGACTCACTAACCACACAGTATGTTGTTTGTATGTTTGTTTTCTAAAACTTTTACCTTTCTTCTTAGAATCACTACTGTGTATTGTTTCTAAGGCAGAGGAGCAGTAAGGGCTAGACAATGGGGGTTGAGTGACTTGCTCAAGGTCACACAGCTAGGAAGTATCTGAGGCCAAATTTGAACCTAGGACCTCCCATCTCTAGGCCTGGCTCTCAATCCATTGAGCCATCCAGGTGCCCCACACACAGAATGATTTTAATGAGAATTATATCAAGCAAGGACAGTATATAATTGTTTCAAAAGCATGTTTCCAAGGAAGATTAATCTTTAGGACCCTGAAAGAGTCCATCAAGGATCTCATACAGGGAAGAAATATTCTTTGATTTTCTAGAAACTTTAATGGTACAAATGAATCTGTCTCTAGGTCCCCTATGAATGGAACTAGATCACTCCTAGGACTAATTGGGACAAAAGGTCAAAACAAAATAAACAGTAAAATAGTACTTTCATTGTGTCTGTTGGTTATGTTTAATGTTATATTGGTGCCTGAAAAGATAAACAAATATAAGTTGTACATGTACTAACCAAATAAGCCATGGTCTAGGTGACGAAAATTGTTCTTTGTCATTCATTTTCCAAAAGGACCAATGATATTTTGTAAAGATTAAATTTAACTCTCACCTGAGTGTGAAGATTAAATTGTAAACCCTGCCCATTTTTAGATCTAATCATCAAAAGTATAAACATCCCACTTAATCATTTAGTGGGAAGATCTGTGACCCATGTGTGCAATAGTGGGTGATGAATCAGAATCCACTGACTGCCTCCTGGGTAGTCCTGAGCAAGGATTTACACTATGATTTGTCCACATAAAAATTAGGGGAAGGCACAGGAAGTAATGCAAAAGAAAGTGTCTTTAAAAGGAATTACAACTTCCTGTGAGACTCAGTTATTTATTCTTTTGTAGTTGAGACTGGAGAATAATCTGGTCACTGGACCTGAGACCCTGTAAGTGTTGAGACTGTCCTTGAATCTCTCTCCCCTTTGGACTGACACATGGTGAGTGAAAGAGCTGACTCCTTTCCTGGATTTTCTGAAGAGAGTAACCTCAGGAGAGACCTATCCTGTTGAGAGAGTCTCCCTGTATCCCCAGGTCCTCAGATACAAGGGCCAAGGTCTCTCTAGTTAAGGACTAAACTTCCCTGCCTGTTTTTGAGCCAGGGTTCAGAGAAAAATACTTAGTACTTAGGCTAGATATCTTATCCTATCTTCTCTCTGATTTTCCTACTTCATTCTTTCTGTATTTTGTAAATATATTGTAAATAAACCTATTTGGAATGAATTGAATTACTGGTGACCCTATATTAAAATAATCCAGTACAACTTCTATAAATTAGCCCTTTTTCCCCCTTACATATATCCCGGTGATTTCTTAACTAGCCCATGAATTGAATTTAAGTGAAGCAGAGTTGTACAAAGTGAGTTGTCAACCTTACTTTCTCATTCGGAAATAGACCTGGTAGATCTATTGTTGGGTCAATGTGCATGGTTCCAGTATGCTCTCCAGAATGGTTGTATTAGTTCACAACTCCACCAAAAATGTATTAGTGTCCTTGTCTATACACATGTCCTCCAACATTTATCATTTTTCCATTTTTGTCAGGTTAGTTAGTCCAACAGATGTGATGTGGTATCTCAGAGGTGTTTTCATTTGCATTGATTTATAGCATTTTCTCATATAACCAAACAAAAAATGAGGAATTAAGAATCAGGGGGAGATGGTTGTTAAATTAATTGTACATATATTTAGAGAGACTTAAGTAAGAAGGGACTCAAATAATTCTTCCTTGTTTATGTGCCAAAGAAAATGGCATTTAAGTAAATATTCTATATATATTAAGAAAATATTCTATATATAGAATAGGAGGTGGACTCCAAAAGTTCCTTTGATTTCTCTCTATGCTCAGTGAAATAGTCACAGTCAATCGGTGAAAGGGATTTTCACTTCATTCTCTATTTTTAATCAATCTAAGAAATCCCGACTTAATGCCACTAAACACTTACTTAACCACAACTTAACACTTTCTTGTTGAGTAAGAGAATTCACAAGTCACTTACTCAGAAAGCTCCACCCTTTCAACCCAATCAATCAGAAACTTGTGAATGCTTTAATTAGACTTCATACCTTCAGAGGATGAGAGTTGGATCCCACAGACACTACCCCCTAGGCAGTTCTAGGAAATTTGGAAGCTGTGGTTGACTCCTATGAAGAGGGGGAAGGGACAGGAGGTGACTATAAAAAGTCCTGAAAGTCTTTGGCTGGGTGACTTTGGCTTGAATCTTCAGCTTGGAGCTTTGGCTGGTAACCTGCCTCTTGGAAGTGACTTGGGACTTGGACCTCGGCTTCAATTTGGAACTTTGGATCTTGGACTGTTTCTTCGGTGAGTAACTGGCTTTTATTTCCTGGCTTTTGGAGAGAGAGATTAAGTTCTAGAGAGGCCTTTCCCTTTTGGAAGAGGCCATGTGGGTGGAACACCAGGTCTTTGATCTAGAGTTAACAAGCTACGCCAGGATGAGCCAAGCACCAGAGCAATATTTAGTATGATAGGCTAGACGTCTTCTCTATCCTCTTTTTACATTTCTCTACTTTCACTCTTTCCACTTTCCACAACTTTATTTCTATTTCTTTTTAGTAAGCTACTGAAAACAGCTGCTAGAAGGTACATGTTACCTAAAGACTGTACAAAATCAACTTTTATCAGACATTGTAGGGAAGATCATGATCACTTCACTCCTCCCAGGGGTGGGAAAAGAGATGTTGGGGCCATGGAAGCATTTAGGGACCATATAAGATAAAAACTGAACACCAAAATAATTTGGGAGATATTTTGGTTGATGCATTCAAACATGGAATTATGTTTTCCTCAATTTAATATTAAGAAGGAAAATCAAGAAGTAGGGAATTTAAGGACCTATAAGTACCAATAGTCTAGATAAATGAATTTTTCTTATTCATTTCTTTTTATCCCTGGAACTATAAGTACTTAAAAATCCTTTGTCATTAAAATTCTCATCAATATTAAACAAAATACATAATTTAGAATGGATATATGATTTCCAATGTATTCACCACCATTATATAGGAAATTAAAGAGTCCAACTAGAGAAGAGTTTAACTATATGTAATGAGGATTACTATATACTAATATTAGATTATATCAAGTCTCAGTGTACTACAAAACCTCTTCAATGAGTCCATGGACATTTTAAACAAATAACTTTACACAGTGAATAAATAAAATTGATGGATAATATTTCATTTTAAGTATAACAGACAGTGAAAAGGTAATCCAATGAATAAGACTACAGATCCATATTTTTATGCAAGTATTAAAGGTACAATGAGTTGGACCTAGAACTAAATACAGATAAGAGTGTGCCCTGAGTTATGTTTTAGAAATTATACAGGGGACTTCCGGTCAAGATGGCGGCTTAGGGAGAGCTAAAGTTCAGATCTCCGGAAACCCCTTCCTTACCAATCTCAAACTGTATGCTCCTAGGACACTGAAGCAAGCAAGACATAGAAAGAATCACAAAATGTAAAATAAATAATTTTGACTACATCAAATTAAAAAGCTTTTGTATAAACAAAACCAATGTAACTAAAATCAGAAGGGAAACAACAAATTGGGAAAAAATCTTCATAGAAACCTCAGACAAAGGTTTAATTACTCAAATTTATAAAGAGCTAAATCAATTGTACAAAAAATCAAGCCATTCTCCAATTGATAAATGGGCAAGGGACATGGATAGGCAGTTTTCAGATAAAGAAATCAAAACTATTAATAAGCACATGAAGAAGTGTTCTAAATCTCTTATAATCAGAGAGATGCAAATCAAAACAACTCTGAGGTATCACCTCACACCTAGCAGATTGGCTAACATGACAGCAGAGGAAATCAGTGAATGCTGGAGGGGATGTGGCAAATTAGGGACATTAATTCATTGCTGGTGGAGTTGTGAACTGATCCAACCATTCTGGAGGGCAATTTGGAACTATGCCCAAAGGGTGATAAAAGAAAGTCTACCCTTTGATCCAGCCATAGCATTGCTGGGTTTGTACCCCAAAGATATAATAAGGAAAAAGACTGGTACAAGAATATTCATAGCTGGACTCTTTGTGGTGGCCAAAAATTGGAAAATGAAGGGATGCCCTTCAATTGCAGAATGGCTGAACAAATTGTGGTATATGTTGGTGATGGAATACTATTGTGCTAAAAGGAATAATAAAGTGGAGGAATTCCATGGAGACTGGAACGACCTCCAGGAACTGATGCAGAGTGAAAGGAGCAGAACCAGGAGAACATTGTACACAGAGACTGATAAACTGTGGTATAATAGAATGTAATGGACTTCTCCATTAATAGTGGTATAATGTCCCTGAACAATCTGCAGGGATCTAGGAGAAAAAACACTATTCATAAGCAGAGGACAAACTGAGGGAGTAGAAACACCGAGGAAAAGCAACTGTCTGACTACAGAGGTTGAGGGGACATGACAGAGGAGAGACTCTAAAAGAACACTCTAATGCAAATACTAACAACATGGCAATGGGTTCGAATCAAGAACACATGTGATACCCAGTGGAATCACTCATTGGCTATGGGGGGTGGGAGGGGAGGAAAAGAAAATGATCTTTGTCTTTAATGAATAATTCTTGGAAATGATCAAATCAAATATTATTTAAAAAAGAAAAAAAAGAAATTATACAGTATCTTAAGGAAAATCATCTGTACCTTGCCACAAAAATATATTTTTCTTATTGATATCCTTCAGGTGATATTTTATGGCCACAAATCATGGAATACTATCACCAAAATTTCAAATAATTCTAAAGGGAAAAAAGAGAAATGCATAGTAGGCATATACATTACAGAATACTTCCATAAAAATTCAGATTCTCTCAATATCATCCCATATTCATTTCTCTTTAACTCAAGTTTCAGAAGATGCTCCTTCTTGCCAATGTCAAATTTTTTTTCCCTATATTCCTAATTCCATCCTCTCCCATCTTCTTCAGGAACCTTCCAATTCACTCATCGACACTCTCTTCCTAATTATTAGTCTCTCTTCATCCAGTTTTACCTACTGTGAAGGGTTAAATTGGGGGAGGGGGCAGAAGTTTGATCAAAAGCCAGTGTGCAGTTTATAAAATGAAAAACACTTAATTTATTATTAGGAAATACAGATAGGTAATAGGAAGGAGGAAAGTGAAAATAATCTTATAAAAGATAACTGTACTCCAGATCCCAATCCTAATTAAATTCCTCTTTAAAAACCCTTAATCTCTCTGCCTCAGAGGGCAGTATCTTCTGCTAAGTCAAAGCACTCACTTACTTTCCTATTCTCACTATCTAATAATATAACCACTATCTATCTACCTTACCTACCCATGTTAGTTAATAATCAATAAGGCTTCTTAAGCAGTAAATTAATTTCTCAGTTTCCTCACAGTCCCAGAAAGAGCAAACCACACACACTCCTCTCTCCAGGGGACCCGGAGACAAAACATCCTTTCCAACAGTCTGCAACTTACAAACCACATTCAGCCACACCTTTATATCACCAACTGCCAAGGGGCACAGCAGGGGGTCTCTTAATAAAAAAAATATTATTGCTTCTTTTCCTCTTAAATATAAAAAGGAGAAGTTAATAAAAACTCTCTTAACATATCCCCCTGATATCCATTGGGAGACCTGTCTCCCCAATGGATCTTTCAAATAAAATTATCTTATACTCTATTATATATAGAGAGAAGTAAAGAGAGAAAGTAAAAAAGCAAAACAATTCTTGCAATACACAAGTATCAAATAATATACAATTCCATATATTACAGTTACATAAATAACAATCACAACATTCATCCTAAAATCTACATAAATAAAACCTATTCTTATTATACTTTAAAGAAAAAAGAACCTAAAGATATTAATTCAAATATACCTTACAATTACTATACACACAAAAATCAAGCAAGAAAATAAACAAGAACCTTTTATACACAATTTATACACTACCAAATGTTATCCTCAATAGCCCTTTATTTATCTGTATCTTCCTCTTGAATTATCATTTTATCTTTAACAGGAAAGCACCATTAAAAAAAAAAAAGCTATCTGTTCTCATAATCTCCACTTCCTCATTCACTTAACAGCAAATCATATAACTTCTGACCATACATGTTAATGGAAACTACTCTGTCAAAGTTTACGTAATGATCCTTTATTTGCTATATTCTTTTGGGGGAAGGTATAATTAGAAAAAAAGGAGATATTTTAAGATAATTTACACAGTAGTATTGTTTAGCAATTTAGTAACTTTAGGCAAATTACACACTAGTATTTTTATAAAAATAGCTTTGATCTCTCTGACTCCCTGAAAATATCTCAGGGACCTGTAGAAGTTTGAGATTGAGCACACTTTGATAAAAATAGATCTATTCCCTTGGATCTCTATACAATTTCCATGTAGTTCCTCATATACTTACCCCACCATTAGTTTTTGCTTCAAGGTGCTAAATTCTTAATCTTCAAACTTTTTAGTCTCTAATCCTTGGACCACTGTGCAGTTTTGTTTTGTTTTTTTGTTGTTGTTGTTATTGTTGTGGTTTTTTTAAAGGCAATGGGGGTTAAGTGACTTGCCCAGGGTCACACAGCTAGGAAGTGGTTGAGGCCAGATTTGAACCTAGGACCTCCCATCTCTAGGCCTGGCTCTCAATCCACTAAGCCACCCAGCTGCCCCCAACTGTGCATTTTTTAACACAAATGACTACTATATCCTTCTTAATATTTGTCCACCCCGTGGGTTTTTGACACTGATTTTTCTTTTTTTCTTTTTTAATATTCTTTTTTTTTTTAAAAACACTTACCTTCCATCATAGAATCAATACTGAGTATTGATTATAAGGCAGAAGGTCACTGATTTTTCTTAATTCTCCTTCCTGTTCACTCATTTCTATACTTTCCTTGATTATAATCTGTGTCTAAGCCTCTAAATTACTCATTGCCTTCAAAATAAACAGACAATTCAACATTTCTCACTCTTTTCTTTTATCACCAGTATTTACACTAAATTCTTCATTACTTCTCTTCTGGACTATTGTAACTATCTAATTGGCCTTTCTTATCTCGACTCTCTTTTACATATTCTACACAGGTAATACTTTCAAATTCCTCAAGCAATGATTTTATTTTTTAAGTTATCTTCTAAAAAAGCTTCAGCAGTTGTCTAATACCTCTGTGTCAAAATTAGTTCCCTTCAATTTAGTATTAGTCCCTTAATAATCTAGTTTCAAACTACCTTTCTAGACTAATTTTACATTTACCCCTCAACCCATTATATATTCTATGATCTACCCAAATTGTCTTACTTTTTGTTCCCATATGTAACAAATTCACCTCCCACTTACATGACTTCATATTAATGGCTCTTCTCCATGTCTGAAGCATTCATATTTCTCATATTTACTTTGGGGATTCCTAGCTCTTTGCATGTTTAATTAAAGTGGGCTTTCCTTCATAATTCATTTACCAATCCTACTAGTTATTAGTGCTCCCACTTCCTCAAAAACTTTGTATGTACTTATTTTCATACATTTTTTCTTTCTTTCTTTTTAAACCCTTACCTTCCATTTTGGAATCAATACTGTGTATTGGTTCCAAGGCAGAAGAGTGGTGAGGGCTAGGCAATGAATGTTAAATGACTTGCCCAGGGTCACACAACTGGGAACTAAATTCCTAAATCATTCAAATTTCACTACCCTGAAGCCGAGTATATGTTTTTGGGTGGTAAATGTTTTTCCATTTTTGTCTTTATCTTTCCTAATACATAGCATGCTGCATAATTCATAATATATTATTGGTGAATTGAGTTGTTAAATAAGAGATGTAATAAATTATCTCTAAGTACCCTTACAAACCCATAATTCCCCAATCTTCTACTCCTCCTCATTACAATGACTCTTATATGAAATCTTCATTTCATTTTCCTACTTGTTTCATCTCAGAAGTATATTTTGAATGTCATAGCATTTAGGATTAGCTAGATGTTAAAATATTAGTCTCTCATAATATTGTTCCATGTCCCTCTATTATTTCTATGACATTTTTAATTATTCAAAAAGCTTAGAGGATTAAAGTAAATTTGAACTTGGTAAATCTGTGATTTAGTGAAAGAAGAACATATGCCCTTTATGTATAAAGTAGCAGTTTTCCTTCTTACCTACAAGCTAGATAGTTGTAATGCAATTTGCTGCCTTTTTTTACATTCTGTAGGTCAATTCATTTAATCTATGATCCCTTTTTTCCCAGCAATAATCCATTTAATATCATAATGTTATCTGACAAATGTGAGGCAAACAGACAAAGCATCTAAACAATCAGTTGAGTGATTCCCACATGATCCCTTTTTAATATCAAGAGTCTCATGACATATTATGGCCCAATTCCATTTCAGTTTCTCTCTTGGTATATGCTTTTTTTTTTTTACCACATTTGAGTTCAGTGCAGTGTACAATTCAGTTTGTCATTTATAAATGGAAGTTCTTTCACAAATGATTCCTCATTTATATATCATTTTACTTATAACCAAATGAATTTAAAAAACTAGAAGAGTCAAGATTCATTTTTCTTTGCTACTTAGCTAATCTTCTACAGAAAGGAGACTTAGAAAAAGTCAAAGGACACTTCATTTTCTCATGAGATTATGTTTCTAACTCATTCCAAAAAAGGGAGGAGGTAAAAAAGATTTTTATCTTGATCCTTGAATCATCAGCTGGGCCTAATGTGGTATGCTATGCATAATAGGTATTAAATAATTATTTCTAGAAAAAATATCACAAAGTATTCCAATGTCTAATTATGATGGGTCTAGTGATGGGTATGGAGAGAATTCTTCCAAAATGGAAAGTTTTTTGACACAAGAGCTCAAAGATGGAAAAATGATTTAAATGATTTAGAATAATACTGAAATTTTAAAGGTATCTCTGGCCTTCTGAAGGTCAGATAAAAATTATAAGGAAGAGAAATGTGGAAATATTAGAAGATACTAAGAAACAATGACTCTCCAAGTACCCTGTTGGGGTTACAATGTCTTGCTATAAAGAAGGGTTAAGTTAGCCCTGCTTTGAATGGTTCCCCCATAACATATAGGCATAAGGCTAATTAGTCTGGACTGACAGCACACTTGTCAGTTTTGGAGACATATTTTGGAGTGTTGGGACAGAAGAATTTCTTGTTCCTTGAGTTCTCTTAGGATACCCTTTTCAATCAACTAATATCTTTCTACTATTTTATTAGCAGTAAAGGAAATAAAAAGAGTTAACTAGTTGTCATAAAAACTACACAGAGATGTCAGGACATGAACTTTCAAGCTCAAGAGGAATGCCATTCTCTGTTTGTCTGGTAAAAATGATCATAGGTACATGTTACCATACCCAATTGAGAATACTTACAAGCTTTTGCTTTCTTAATTGCCTCATTTATCATCTAACCCTACCAAAGATATAGGAGAGAGAATGGAATTAAGAAACTAATATTTCACCTAATTGATATTTTGAGAAAAGTATTTAGTATAAGTAATAGTACTACACTAGATCACACTTACTATTGCTTTCTATTCATCTATTGGTTTACCTTTGACTTTTGCTCTTTTGGGGTTGTATTTCAGGGGGAAATTAATTTAAAAATAACCAAAGATACTTGGATAAAATGTTGAATCACCAGTTTATATAAATTAGCAAAATAATTTGAGGGTATATAATACTAATGTTACTATGGACACTAAATTTCATCTTCATAAATATAACCTGTTTCTAAATTAATCTTGCTTAAGTGAGTTAGATGTGTCCTTTCACCTAAGAAAAAAATATAAATCTCAGAATAAACTGGAGCTTACTACTAGAAACAGAAAATGAGAAAGTATATCTTGGTTAAAAAAAGACCACAAATCTAAGAATTTGTCTACATAAGAAATTGGCTCAACAAACTAATCACATTACTCTGATTCACACAATAATTGATTTAATCCTAAAAAAGGGTCTCAGAGGCAGTATATTCCAAATAGAGCATTTTAGAGATGAAGAAACTTAAGATTAGAGAGGCAAGGCAAGATGCCAAGGATACACAGATGATAAAGAGTAAAGACAGGATTTGAAATCATTTCCTCTTATCTGATCTGGTGCTAAACCTCTATGCCTCCCTTTTAAATGGTCTTTTATTACAAAAACTTTGTCATTCATTATGTAAAATTATACTAAACCTATCATGAAAAGGAAATTGGTATTAGTTTTAAATAATAATATTTTTTCCTGATCTTACTGAGTGCAAGGTCTGTGTTCATGACATAAACTGATGATTCTTGAGTTAAGGAGCAAGGAAAATCTAAAAAGCATCAAATCCATTGTACAGAAATAGTAAGTCAAGATAAAAGCTACTCCTCAACAAAATTCAAAGAATGGTTAAAAAGAGACATACACTATGGTCAGAAAAGAGTTTTAGTTACCTATTATAAACAGAAAAAGTTGGATTTTATGGTTTAAACAACTTACCACACATGGTGTTTTATAGGTATATTCCTGTTTTTTAGGTCAGGGTCATTAAGCTTGCCCTGCTATAAAACTGTCCTCTTATAAGTTTAAGCTGTAATGTTCCTAAATGCTATTAGTATGACACTGAGGAAAGTGATCTTCTGTGAATTATCACCTCTTTCCTAATTACCATTGAAGCATTGTACATCTAAACAGTAGCTGCTTCATTCATAGAGAAAAATAATCAATTTCTTAAAATTTATTGGAATAATTACCTCCATGTCCATTATTTCCTTGGTTTAATTGATAGAGGAAACACCCAGATGATTCATTCTCTTAATCAATTCAGAAAGTACTTTTATGCAACTTGTATTATTAGAAAGTAGCCTATGGCAAAAATATAGAACTCAAATATAAGGGGGGAGTGTAACTAGTTTGAAACTAATCCAGAATAAGCATCAATGTGGGCCACATATTGACAGTTTTAAAATGTGATATTATCTATATTTATTATATATTTCACAAAATGAAAAACATGTATATTTTTAAAGTTAATTGTGGTTGGGACTCTGAATATATTAATTAGGTGTTCTCCAGGGATTTAATTCTAAATCCAAAATGAATTACTAAAGTAAATAGAATTTTATAGTAGTTTACTTATAATATTTACAATAGAAGGGAGATAATAAGGAATGAAAGGGAGAGAGAAAACTCTGGCTTCTTTTGATACCAGTTAGAATTTCTAAGCCCCAGCCAGGGGAAGAGAGTCTCAAGAAGTTGGGCCTTCCTGGAGCCTTCATGCCTCCAGAAAGGCAGGGTCACTAAGTCAGCTTTCACTCACCAATGGTGATAGTCTAAAAGAAGTCTGGGTGTCTGTATTCCATTCGCTTCTCTGAGTCAGTGCCTGAATGTCCGAATGAATCTCTGAATCTCTGAATGTCTGTCTTACCTTCAGCTCCAAGTGACTGATCCTTCTCTCCAAGCCCAAGTGACTGTGTCTTCAGTCTTTTCTTTTTCTCTGTTTAAAGACCTTTTTCTCTTGTCATCTCCTCTAAATTTTCATGTCTACCAATCACATCAGACTCTTTTCTCCAGGACTGCCCATTCTTTAGTTCTCACTTTCTTTGGTTAGATTTTATCTTTTTGGTTTGCTTAAATCCTCTTTTGTTAAGTTCACCTTTTTGTAGTTAACACCTTTTTGTGGTTAATTCACCTTTTGTAGTTAAGTAACACCTTTTTGTAGTTAAAATCTAAAAATAGATTGTAGCTTACAATTCTAGCTTCACTATAAATGAAGTGCTAAGTACCTCATTGTTACAATCAGGAGATAGTTAAATTCAATTTTCACAATATATAATACATATATATTTTGTGAAATGATTCAATTACATTTTAATCTGATTATGCTGAACTTAGAAGAATTATGGGCAACTGTTTCACATATAAAGTGACTTGCTCAGGGGCACACATCTCTTCCTCAAGAGTACCTTTTTTTTCTGACATGGACTCTGTTATTGGCTGATGAAGCCCATGGTCTATTTGAAATAATGCTTTTAAATACAGAAAATACTGTACACAGGATTACAAAATCCAACTATAGTTAAATGTATTTATCAATTTTTTAGACAAGTTTATGGTTCTCAGATTAAGAAACTCTGCTTGGAAACTCAAGGGATGTTCATGGATTGAGGAGTGGCTGAATACATTGTGGCATATGATTGCAATAAAATACTGTTGTGCCATAAGAAATGACAAACAAGATGATCATAAAAAGGATTCAAAGTGAAGTGAGTAAAACAAAAAGAATGTTTTATATGGTAACAATAATAATGTATATCAACTGTGAATGACTGAATCAATGAGTCAAGGATGCAGGACAACTCTAAAATAGTCATGGTAAAAAAATATATCCACCAATATAGAAGGAATAGACAGTCTGAATGTAGATGAAAACAAAACCAATCTTCACTATATTTCTCCCATGAATTTTTCTCTAGTGAAAGTGATGTATGTCTTGTTTCACAATATGACAAACCTGGAGATATATGTTATTTGATGATAAATGTACAACCTATATCATTACCTACCTTCTTAGAGAGGACAGAGGGGGGAAAAAAAGGCCAAGAAAAAAATTTGTATAGCCATAGCTAAAGTGAGAATTTGTTTCTCTTGGATAAGCATATTTATTACAATTTATTACACATTTATAACAAATCAAATAAATTGTTGTTACATTCCATATTATTTCATGACATATAAAAATAAATGATAACTCACAAAAAAAAGAACCTCTGCTCTACCACATACTGCCTCTTCCATTACTAAAACATAGGGCATTTATTTTCTAGTATGAATAAAAAGGGAGGCATGTAGATGGCTCAGTGGTGTGAATTTTAGATTTTCTATACCCTGAGTAGTTTTTAAAATCCTAACAAACAGGAATGTCTACACCCCTACTTAAGGATTAAGTGTTGAGGAGGATGGCCTATGACCAACATGTGCTAGCAAGTGACAAATAAGAAACAACTGACAGACCCCCTGGGCTGTCCTAAGTCAAGTTTAAGCTACCATTGGTACATGTGAGATGCAGGAAGTGATGTAAAAAAGAGTCTATATATTTCGCGTCTCTTCCTCTCTCTGGCCTCTTTTGCTGAGACAAGGCTATGGCTCTTTCACAGGACATGGCTCTGGCTCTCTCACAGAGACGTGGCTCTTACTCTGTCTCTTGATCCTGGAGACGTTGGTCTCTGTCATCAACACAGGGAGTGCTAGACTGCGTTTGGCATCTTGGGTCTTGGCAGCTTGGCTTGAGTGTGCTAGGTAAGTGAGTTTTAGGCTGATTCCCTTTTTCTTTACCTTCCAAAACACTATTCTCTTAGGAAGTCCCTAATTTTCTGAGTAGGCCTCCTGGTTGAGTTCTCTGAACTTCCCTTGGCTTAGGCTAGGCCAGAGAAATCTTATATCCCTTTCTCTCTCTTCTTCTTCTTAATTCCTTCCCTCTATATTAATTAAACTACCAGAAAATTCCCAAACTGACTTGAATATTTATATTGGGATTTGAATTAATCCCTGGTGATCACTAATATAATATATTCAGTCAAAACCCACTAAATTTACCCTTTACAGTGGAAAGAGTATTGTTGGAGTCAGGAAAATATAAGTTGAAATCTAGCCTTAGACATTTACTAGCTTTGTGATCCTGGACTGGTATCTTAATCTCTGTTTCCCTTAATCAATTAGGGAAGCAAATGGCAAACTATTCCAGTATATTTGTTAAGAAAACCCCATGGACACTCTTGGCATGCTATGGTCCATAAGCTCAATTAAAGTCAGACATGCCTGAAAAACAAAAAACAATAATGAAGGAGATGCAACAGTTTCTGTCTACTATAACAGCTATCCAGTCTTATCTACTTTGAAACTAACCTTGATAAAATGAAATGTATGTGCATGTTTTAGTTTATGTTGTAAGCATAGGGGTTTCAGAGGAATTAGAATATATTTCCCTTAGTCACAAACTTCAGTGTAATTGCTTAAAGAATCTGAAGTAGCAAAATGGTGAATTAATTTCAACTCTATACATACTATCATATTATCTACGAGTATCAGCACACAGATGTTAAACTTTTCATATGATCTTTTCATTATTGTTAATTCACTATGAAGAGGGGGATATGACTTAGTTTGCAGTAAGGAATGACATAGAGATTTACCTATATAATCCATTGACAAATGATCTCTGCAGAAGATTAGGGGATGTCAGAAGATGTGCTGAAAACCAGTTATAAGCAAGAATAACAATATTTACATCACTATCTAATTTCTACACTAGATTACATGAGACAACAGATGTCCAAGAGATCAGAAAACTGTGAAAATGGTTAATTTTATAACTAGAAATAAAAACAGTAAACAAAAAGAAAATAATACTAATAGTTAATAAATCAATGTTGTCATTTTGTTGAATATGAATGAATGAGTTAATCAATAATTGTTGAATTGAAATAATTTTCTCTTTCTTTTAATTTTGCATTTTTCATCTTATCATTCTTTCATTCCACTACTCTTTAATCACCTTGAGAAACAAGGACTATCTTCTTTCTTTCTCTTTATGCCTAGTTCTTAGCACACATAGGAGGTGCTTAATAAATATTGTTGACTTATCAAGTAGCATTGATACCTTTATAATGGGCTTGGAATATTTTCTTTGCAATATCACTCTAACATTCCAACATAAGCACTTGCAAAGTATAATTATAATTAGCTTCTTGTGTTCACCTGCAGACCCATTCCTGAAACAATGAGAAGTGGAGCCAAAACAACAGACTCATGCTACTTTTCTCTGTAATATTTGTTTAGGCCACCCATATCCTGAACAGGTAAATTTGATTTTCTTAAATCAAAATAAACCAAATTTCTAAAAAGACAAACAAAGAGTCAGAGGTTTTCTTTTCTAAGAAAAGTCATAGTCATCCTTAAGAAATTTTATATTTAAAAACATCATTTCACTTATAAGAAGTCAGCAAAATGTCTGAGTAGTTAACTGCAATTATTTGAAGACTCATGGAAAGTATGTTCAATAATCATAGTTTATTTAATTTTGCTAAAGGAAACCATAGTGCATAATGAGCTAGATTTTCCCAGTGTATGTTGGCAATTCACTGGGAAAGAGTTAGATGCTTTAGAAGTACGTTAACTCTTTTGGGAATCTAAGGAACCATTTAATTTCCTTGGTAGTAATTTACTTCATACAATAAAGGTTTACTTATTCAAACCCTGCTAAGTGAGAACTGGTGATAACTGGGACATAAACAAAACTGAAGATGACCTGGCACTGTTTGCTATTGTAGTCATTTGGGTAATACTATTGTCAACCTATAAAAAAAACAAACCCAGAACTGAGAGAATAGTTATAATAAAGGTCTTTAATAGAGGTAGAAAGATTAATCTCTGATGATAGGTAGAACCTCAGTCCTGGGACTTCTACTCACCTGCAAAATGTAATGTTTTTACACAGATTTTTGGAGAAAGAGGAAGGATTTATGCCCTGTCACTCACTTAGCACCTGCAAAAACAAAAAAGCTAAGTTACTTGGGAGTAATCTAGATTCAAAAGGAGAAATTAAGGGAAGAAAAAGGGTCTTTAAAGATTTGATTATATCTGCTAATTTTATCAAAATAATCCAGGGGTGCTTGAGAGTTTATGGTTCAATCTGGTACAAAGTTCTGTAAAATGTTTTCTTGAAGACAGGTTATCAGGAACAAGGGTCAATTTGGAATCTCATAAAACCAGGTTGTCACTGTTGTCCAAATATGTCTGAGTTCTCAGTGACTATGGCAGCAAAAGAGAAATATGAAAGAAAAAAAATACTTCCAGAAAGGCTTCAAGTATGGTCCTTGCTATAGTCTGTGTTTGCTTGGAAAGACCAGCTTAATGAGGATTAAAAATAGAAGACAAAAAGGAGTTGCAAATTAATGAGTAGGAAGAGTATGTCCACAATTTATATTATGAGGCTGAAATCATTAAAACTGTTTGCTACTATGATACAGGACAATACCAAGAAACTTATGAGAAGGAATGCTATCCACATCCCGAGAAAGAACTGTTGAAGTAGAAACACAGAAGAAAAAACATAGGATCAGTCATGTGGTTCATGGGGATATGATAATGGGTTTGCTGTTAAAAGATCACTCTATCACATATATGAATAATTTGGAAATAGGTTTTGAACAGTGATATATGAGTAACCCAGTGGATTTGCTTGTCAGCTCCAGGAGAAGGGAGAAAAGAGGGGTGGGAAAAAATCATGAATCATGTAACCTTGGAAAAATATTCTTAATTAATTAATTTTTTAAAATGTTACTAAAGATAGAGAAACAGACCAACAGAATGATGTAAATAAAGAAGAATCACAAACAACTGAACTCAGTAACAGAATTTGATAAGCTCAAGAACAAAAACTACTTGAGTAAAAAGCAAGAAAATGGAGGAAAAATAGTCTTGGTAGAAATTACATTTCTTAAACTCTATCTACAATAAATTAATGGAAATAAAGACAGCATATAAGTGGTCATACATAAAAAAAATATTTAGAAGAGAGTTCCCCATAAGAATCTCTTCAAGAATTAGGTCAAGTGCTACCTTCTATGGTAGGCCTTTCCCAGGACCCTTTCACTGCGATGTCTTTCTCCCTAAATATCTTGTATTTATGTGTAGTCAAAGCTTTTTGAAAAATTCATGACTCAGCAAATTTGGCATTTGATTTATTTTGACGAGAAAAAATTGATGCAGTATTTGAAGTTAGTTAGGCGCTAAATGTGCTTGCTAGAACTCGTTGGCATCAAAATCTCAGAATGGTGATCTCAGTCCACTCTAGCTGAAACAAAGGATCACTTGTTAGTTCAGGCACATCAAAAAGAGCTCAACACTGAAGATCTGTAAGAACCTCAAAGGAAACAGCAGCAGCTAGTAGCAGGGAGTTTCTATAGGTAAGAAGGAAACAAAGGAGGATGTCCCCACTTCCTTAATCAAGGAAATGTGTGCAAAATGGATAGAAGTGTAAAACTTTGTTGAAATAGATCACCCTGAAAAAGCTTTAAGCAGAACTGGAAATTTGTGAAATGACCTGGCCATTTCCCTCTTTATGGGATTTTTGAAAGGCAGACAAAATCAAATATCACTGGACAGGTTTCTTGTGAAGCTTATACCTAATGAATCTCAAGCAGGGCTTAGTGGTAATAAGGGATAGAAAAAGAAAGAGAATGAACTCCAGAAGGGCAGTTGTCCTCAGATATTATGGAAGAGGACTCCTCTTCCAGACAATAGCATTTCTCCTTCCCCCCATCACTTTAGGCCATAAACTCTTCTCCACATGGGTAAGGTTAAAAATATATTTAATCTAATTATTGTTTTAGTTTATATTTATATATACATGTTATTTTATTTTACTAAATAAACAAAAAATAACATGTAGATATAAATAGTGCATGCAATGCCTTATAAAATCTAGGTTTTCTGGGTTCCTAAAACAAATTGATTCTATTTACATTATTTCTTATGGGAAAAATGCATTTGGTACTGGACCTTTTCGATACTCAACCTGCCTTCTGAAAAGAATTAATGATGAGTACCAAGGAACCATTCGTTCTGTGTATTTGTGGGATTTGGGGAGGAATTATACTTTTAATGTGAAGGCTTGCTGAACCTTTTTTAGGGTTGCCAAACCACTTTTGGTGTCCATCTTTCACCCCACTCTTACCAGTGGCTCCAAGAAGCTGTATGGATCCTGGTGAATGTAATTTAAAGCATACCCCCTCATTACCGCAGATTTACCTCATTAGGTAGGACATCATTGAATCATGTGATTAAATTGCAGTGTGGTAATTCACTTCCTGACCAATGGAAGTCCCCATAAGTAATGTGGTTGAAATTTAGGACTTCAGGACTGGGATGGAAGTAAAGCCAGGCCAATTAGAGACTCCAATAAGGAGGGAATAGACTAGCTTTATAAGCCATGGTACAATACTGCAAGGCAGCTCTTTTTTCTCTAAGGCCTGTGCTCCTTGGTCTTCTCAGCAGGCACAAACCTCTATCTTAGTTGGCCTGGTGATCTTGTCCTGTTACCATTTACATGCCAACTTGAGCTTGTGGCCTCTCTGGCTGAGTGACCTCTGGCAAGCTGCTGCTTGTGCTGGGCCTTCACAACTTGCATCTGGTGGCTGGGAACCTCAAATCTGGCCTTCAGCAGTTTGGAGATTTTGTTGTTGTTGCTGGCTGACCAGGCAATTTTTTTCTCCCTACAACTTTTACTAATAAATAATTATAATTAAATATACAGTCTCCAAGATAATTTTGATCATTTTAATCCAGTAATATTTTAAGTGACCTTGTTCCTATGTGCTGTCTCTTCCCCATCCCCTTTTCTCTTTTGTTATGATTTTCCTTTCAGATTTTTTTTGTTCCTCTCTATTGCTTTTACGTAATTATTTCTTTTTCCCTCTCAATCAAAAGAAAATTCCTCCTTTCTTTCCTCCCTTTTAACATTAGATAGTAGTAGTAGTAGTAGTAGTAGTAGTAGTAGTAGTAGTAGTAGTAGTAGTAATAGTAGTAGTAAAATATTTTAGATCTCTATCCAAAAATAATTTCTCTCTATTTTCAATCTATTCTTTCCATTTAATCTAGACTCTACTTTTCTGATTTAGGATCCCTATAATCATCTGTTTTTTTCTTATTTTTTCTCTGCATTCTATATAAAATCAAAACTTTCAAACTATCTGTAAAAGGCTTTGATTTCTAGATGTTTTCTGTTACTGCCCTGAAGGGTATATCTCATAGAATCAATCCTCTTTCATTTTGTGACTCAGTCTCAGAATAGTACCAATTATGATGGGTGCCGGAGAGGTCACTGTCCTATGTCAAGGATCCTGTCACTCTAATCTTCATGGTTAAACATTTTTTTCTAAGTTTATCTTGAAATCTCATCCCTATGGTCATGCCCTCCCACACCTCCAGGTGCTGGTTGGTCCTATGGGTTGCAATTACCCCCTTTTAGGGCAAATAGGTTTTTCAGATATCAAATCCTCCATAATTTTTCCTATGTAAGGTCTCTTCTCTCTCCAAACATTAGTATTTATCAATGAAATCCCTCCCACATCCAAAGTGAAACCTCCTTCTTTTCTCCTTTTCAATGTTTTTCCATTTCTCATATTGACAGAAAACATGAGGATTTGATTTATGATCAATTTAATAACAGGTCACAGTTTCAATATACTTATTATGAGTTACTTACTATCTGACAGGAATTTAATTCCATTATGAAAGCACTCCTCTCCAACTTTTAAAAAATGTTTAAAATTCCACAATTTGTCATCACTTAATACAATGATGAGTTATTATTCAATATCAGGTATCACAAAATACTAAACAACAAGAAGAAAATAAAATTCTGTGGAGAATTTGTTACTCAAAATTTAATTCATTTCTAGAGAAACCCCTGATATAGGTAGGCATCATTCATATGAACTATGACAGAAATAATACTATTAAAAAGAGTTAATAGTATTATTTCTGCAGATAACTGAATTGAAGCATTTCAAAGAGGAAAGCATTATTCATCAGTGTCAATTAACATCTGTTTTACTTTCTAGGCAATGACTCACATAAATTAGGCCACATGCAATTTTACCTAAAACATGCCATTAATAGCCAACCTCACCACATTCACAGCTTTATTTCCTTTTTCTAGATGATGTAAGTTACAATCCTATTCAACAGGTCACATTCCAATAAAGACAATAAAGATTATCAGTTGCACTACTTGAATTTGTGGATTCCTAAGAAACATCTGGAAATTCTATGTAGTTATTTATATAACAAGAATAACAAAAACAAAAAGAAATTACAGATAAATAATGGTGGAAAATTGCATTGCACCATCTTCATTCTTACTATACTGGATCAGAGACTAGTTTCAAGTGAATCTGAATATGAAGTATACTTAAAAATTCAGGCTTTCAGAGAAAGGAAAACAATTGCTTCTTGTGTTATACAAATTTATTTTTGAGTATATGCACAGTATATCATATACTGAGTATATGCAGCATATACCATTTTGCATTCTGTAGCATTAAGTGCAGAGAGCTGGAAGTTGATGGGCATTAATCTCTGGTTACCTCCATGAATGGAATCTGGAGGAGATTCCTTTCCTGGCCATGCAAATAGTCTTCTAGTTATTGCTGCTGTGCCCCTAAACCTCAATAACTATAGTCCCTGTCAAATTGAAAAAAAGTGAGGAATATGAATTAAAACAATGAATTTGACCTTTAAAAGGTCCTATGAATTGTAACAGAACTACATCTAGAGATATTATCCTTGCCATAGGCCTCTTTTGGTATATATGTATATATAATAGAAAAGTAAGATGTGTTCTCTTCCTGTATATGTGACATTTATCAAATGGGAATGAGGAAGGGTGGATAGTTTAATGGACCACCTCTTAATTAGATAATCCAAGTGACATCTAATTCTACTCAAAATTTATTATGTAAGGCCAAAACTTATGTATGGAATGTTCTTAGTAAAGCAAGCAAATTATACCCAGGACATGGAGAAGTTCTAAGAGTATTACTCTATGTGAATGTAATATGTAGTTTATTTTTGCACGGTGAGTAACTGATTATATTTGACTCTAGATAACTTATTTTAAAAAATTTAGAATAATTTACCTAGCTTTAAAAAATCTCATACTGAGTCTTTTGTTATAATAAAAGAGTGAAATACCTTTTGGTTACATAAATTCAAGCTTAGGCATAGAAGCCACATGTTTGCAAAGACAACTGTCATCTCTGACTTTTGTATAGGATAAGATCCATAGCTGAATCTCATCTTCTTGAGGGGGTTTGAGAAAATTAAAGATGGAGAAAATTAAAATAAATAATTACTGACATTAAAAAATAAAATAAAATAAGATAAAATATTAAAACAAAAAATAAAAACAGTAACAGTAATAAATAACATGAGATAATATTTAAAGTAAAACATTTATTTAAGACTATAGAAACATAAAATAAATATATATATATAAAATATAAGTGCTTCAAATTATTTCTAAATTGTTGTGCACATTCTGTATAAATGAAGATTTTGAGCCTTTGACTTAATTCCCCAGAAGTCCTTAGTATTTCCTCAAATTCCCTATAATCTCTCCTTTATCCCCACATTGGAGAGATCATGTATTTAAATTGAAGTATGCTCCTCCCACTTTCTCTTGGAACTGTGACCAGGCTGGTCAGGAATTTCTTTTGCCTTAGTTATTATTAATAAAACTCTATAAAGTATAATATTAATTATTAATTTTGGTTATTAATTTTTATTGATTATTAATTTCTAAACCCACATTTTGGCTTACCACTGTGAAGATTGGATTTAGCTATCTCCTAATTGTAACAATGAAGATACTTAGTCTAACAAAATCAGGAATGTCTTGTGAAATTTACATTATTCCACCCCACTTAGTCTAAAATAATCAGGAATATATACACCCATACTTAAGGATTAAGTATTTAGGAGGATGGCCTTTGATAGACATGTGCTAGCAAATGACAAATCAGAAGCAGCTGACAGACCCCTGAGCTGTCCTAAGTCAAGCTTAAGCTACCATTGGTACAGATTAGACACAGGAAAGTGAAGTAAAACCATCTATATATTTCATGTCACTTCCTCTCTTCGGCCTCTTTCCCCGAAGAGGTAGCTCTGGCTGGCAGGGTGCTAAGTGATTCTACATCTTGGCATAGTGGCAGCTATTGTCCGATTTGGTGGTAAGTTTTCCCTTGATACTATACTGGGAGAAGTTGAGTAGCTAGTTCTGGTTCAGGCATCTTAGGTGAGCCCTCTTGGAGTTTAGGCTGATTCCATTCTCCTTTACCTTCCAATACTATCCTCTTAAAAGCCACTAATTTGAACTTCCCCTGGCAAGGCCAGGCAGGAAAAATCCTACACCTTTCCCTCTCCCTTCTCATTAATTTCTTTCTTTAAATTAATTAAAATCACCATAAATTTCCAGCTGACTTGAGTATTTTATTTGTGATATCCCCTGGAGAGCAAAATTAATTTAGTTTAGGTCACAACTCTAAAATTATCCTTACACCACAAAAGGATTAAGAATTCTCAAAATTTTTGAGCAGATAGTCTTATAGTAAAGATAGTAAGTTTGCCAGATCAACACCCACCAGGAGGGCCCAGTGGCCTGGTCTGCCTGTACTCTTGCTCCACCCTGCTGCCCATTTCCTGCTGCCAGTGCTGATGCTCCTGGTTCAGCCTGAGCTGCACCAGCCAGGTCTCTAGGCCTCAACAAACCACCTGGTCAGACCTGACCAGACCTGCCTGCCATTCTGTGAGAGCCCCCAATCCTTTGATTCCTCCCCCCTTCCATGTGGGAGCCTGTGCTAGCCATTTTTCCATTCAGTGTCTCTCAGGAAAAATGTTATGGCAAAGCATGCTTGAAACTCGGAAACAAAAGTTTAGGTTGATAGAGCTAAAAAGTAATTTAGATCTGCTTAATTTTTTTTCACCTGGGACTTTTTATTTTCATTGGGGCTTTCCCACTTTATTTCCTCCTCCTCAAGAATATGCCACAAGCTAGGTTTCTTATGCTACAAACCAAGCTGAAATATACTGACAAAGTTCTAAAAGTTCTAACTGCTCTCAACATGCAGAGTGGAGATTCTACCCTGCTCTTCGATGAAAAAGTTCAGGGCACTGACAAAAGAAATCTAAATGGAAATTAAATACTAGGGTAGGGGAAGGAAACTTTGAAAGAGATCTGGAAGTTCTTGCTAACTATTTTGAGTTTATTTCTCTCCTATAATAGTGACAAGTCTATTGGGATTGGTGAAAAGGATTTTGACTGCATTGCCCGCCTTCACCTTCTCATTGGTTTATATTATTGTATTTACTGATTGCTTTAAAGTTTAATTTTTTAAGTTTATCTGTTTTAACTTAATCAATATCTTTCTGTTATACTGAATTACTTTAAGGTATGTTTTGCCTATGTCAATCTTTGATTTGTAGTTTACCTCTGCTGAAGAGCAAAATATCACTGTATAAGCCCATGAACATCTTGCCTAAAACCCTTGTCACTAGATCCAGAAGATCACATGTTGCCTTTGTTAATTGTCACATAGATGATGATGGATGGATTTCAACAAAACTGGTTGAATGGCAAAATTTGGAGAATTTAATAAGCTAAGAATTTAAATGTTAATTCTAAGGGGTCTTAAGAAATAATTTTAGTGACCAGTAGTTTCTGAATGGATGATATTTTAACATTTATATCATAAAGAATATTGTATTAAAAGTAGAGAAATTAAAAAAAAAAGTTTGTACCAAGGTGTTTCTATGAATCGGGAAGCCAAAAAAATAACTCCTGCAAAACTCTTCATTTTAATATACTTCCAGCAGAACAATCTAGATTTCTTGGTGTTCTAGACAAAAATAAGTTTTACTTTGTTTAAAAATATATTTGCCAAAGTTGAAAGAGTTGCTACATCTGTAAAAATTGTGACAAATAATCCATCAGTTCATAGGTTCTATTATTTCATACAGCAACTTATATTAAATATGATAGCAGGATTGTTTGCTATTGAAATTAAGTGGGTTATTGTGAATTTTAGGGAATTTGATACTTCCTTGAATGTGCATTATCTACGGTGTTACTGTTTTATTCTGAAAATCATTTTGTACTCACACATGGCTGACACAGTATGTCACTGATTTTAAGCTATATATATTTGATTTAAAAAATTTTTTTTTAAAAAATTGATTTTTATGGCATGTGCAATATAGTTTCTGTGTTTTATTTTCTCTCTCCTTTTTATATTTGAAGCACATCAACAAAATTGAGAACATTTTTCTTTAATTTTCTTTTATTTTGAATATAATATAAATTTTAAATACATTTGTTCTAATATTAATGAATACTCAAAACTCTTTAGACTATAAAAATGATGCCATTGATTTTTTTCAAAGAATTATGGGGGGGAAGTCAAGATGGTGGCAGAAAGGCAGTGAACGTTCAGACCTCTGAAATCCCTTCTTGACAGATTACAAACTAAATGCTCCTAGGGGACTGAAAATCAAACCTAGCAACAAGACAGAGCCAAGGAACTCTCCTCCTGGACTCAACATAAAAGGCAAACCCCCAAAAGCCAGAATCTGAGAACACTTGGGTTTAAGGGGAACGAAGAAGAAAGGTATTGGGGCACCTCCCCCACATAGAATGCTAAGCCTCCAGGGCAGCTGGAAACTCTGGGCAGGGAAAGGTGCTGGTCTGGAGGGAGTACCTTGTGGGCAAAACTGTACCAGGCTCAAAGTGTCAAACACAGGTGGTGGGGAAGCAGTTAGAGAAGAAGCTCAGGGCGCAGAGCAGGCAGCACAGTGGCAGTAGCGGAAATGCTCCATATTGCTCCCCCTCCCGAGGTTTGGATCTCAGGGCACATCCAACTCAACCCAGCTGATCTTAATCCTTCCCTGCCTTCAGAGGGAAGGGAAGCTCAAGCTCTAAAACCCCTCCCACACAGAATGCACTGAGATATTTCATGACAAAGCTCCAAGAGTGAAGGGGGAAAGAAAAGCAGAAAACCACAAAAAAATAAATAAATGATAGGAGCAAGAGCTCAGGCAACTGCAGGTAGTAAATAAAGGGTAAATATGAGCAAACAACAGAAAAAGAAAAAAAGGAATTACAATTGACAGCTTCTATACAGGCAATGAACAAAGAACAAATGGAACAGAGGAGGATGAGGAAACACCAAGCAAAATAACAGAAAATCTAGTGAATTGGATGCAAGCTCTGGAAGAACTCAAACTACAATTCAAAACATAATTAAGAAAGACTGAAGGCACCTGGGAAAAGAACTTAAAAACTAAGATAAGTCATCTGGAAACAGAGGCACTTGAACTAAAACAAGAAAATAGTGTCTTGAAAGCCAAAATTAAACAGCTTTAAAATGAGGCAAATAATATGAAATTTGAGAGAAAGAAGATGACAAATGACCTCCAAAGAAAATCAGACCAGAAGGAGAAGCATGACCAAAAAGCCAGGGATGAAATCAAGGCTTTAATATCCAGAATACAACAATTAGAAACAAGGGACTTCACAAGGCAGAAGGACACTATAAAACAAAATCAAAAGAATGAAAAAATTGAGGAAAATATGAAGCACCTCATTCACAAAACAAGATTTAGAAAATAATTCCAGGAGAGACAACTTAAGAATCATTGGCCAACTGGAAGACCATGACAAAAGAAAAATCCTAGACATGATACTATATGAAATCATCCAAGAAAACTGCCCTAATATTCCAAAACAAGAGGGAAAAGTGGAGATTGAAAGAATCCACAGATTACCTCCTTTACTTAATCCCCAACTGACAACACCCAGGAATGTTATAACCAAATTCAAGAACTATCAGACCAAGAAAAAAAAATTAAAAGCTGCCAAAAAAGAAGTCATTCAGATACCATGACACCACAATGAGGATAACACAGGATCTGGCTGCATCTACACTGAATGACCAAATGGCATGGAATATGATATTCTGGAGAGCAAGGGAATTAGGTCTAAAACCAAGAATCAATTACCCAGCAAATCTGACTATATTCTCACAGAGTAAAGTATGGTAATTTAAAAAAATAGAAGAATTCCAAGGATTTGTAAAAAAAAAAAAAGACAAGACCTGAAGAGAAGATTTGATGTCCAAGCACAGAACTCAAGAGAATCATCAAAAGATAATTAAGAAAGAGAGAAAACAAAAAACAAAAACAAAAACAAAAACAAAAAACACTTTTTTTAAGAGCCCTAAAAAGTTAAAATGATATGAATCCCTATAAGAAAAGAGGTCACTGGTAACTCTTAAAAATAGTTATTATCACTTGGCAGCTAGAAGAATTACACATAGAGGGAAATAGTGATAAACTGTATAGGATGAAATATCATGACTTAACTATGTATATAGATATATGTATGAATACATACATATATGTGTGTATATTTATACACAAGTAGAGATAAAAAAGAAGTTAATACTAAAGGAAATGGGAAAAGAAATAAAAGGGGGGTAAATTTATATGTCACAAAGAAGATCATGGCAGGAGGGGAGAAAATATCAATACACTGGGAGGGTAAAGAGGTTGACGATAGGAAATAATCAACTCTTATGTGCATTGAAATTGACTCAAAGAGGGAAGAACAATCCAATCCATTGGGGCACAGAATTGATTTGAGCCCTATAGAGAGGTAGAAGGGTAACAAATGGACTGGTGGGGAGGGAAGAAGTACAAAGGAGGGGAGAAGGTGTAGGGGTAGTTTAAAAAGACTGTAAAGAAAATAAGGGGGAGAATAAGTAGGGAGGGGGATAGAAATGGAAGTAAAATAAGGGTGGGAATTAGAAAGACTGATTATAAACAAAACATTGAAGTAGAAGGAAATAGGGAAAAAAGAAAATGCAGTACCCGGAGTGTAATCAAAATGCTGAGAAATACACAGCTTCTAATCATAACTCTGAATGTGAATGGAATGAACTCACCCATTAAACACAAGTGAATAGAAGAGTGGATTAGAATCCAAAACCCTAACCATATGCTGTATACAAGAAACACAAATGAGAAATGTAGACACACATAGGGTAAAAGTAAGAGGATGGTGTTAAACCTATTGGACATCAACTGATAAAAAGGACGCAGGAGTCACAATCATGATATATTTCAAAGCCAAAGTAAAAATAGATCTAGTTTAAAGAGATAGGGAAGGTATTGACATCCTGACAATCACAGTATAGACAATGAGGAAATATCACTACTCAACATGTAGGCACCAAATGGCATAGCAACTAAATTTCTAAAGGAAAATCTAATGGAACCCAAGTATGAAACAGATAGAAAAACTCTATCAGCAGGAGATCTGAAATTTCCTCTATCAGAACTAGATAAATCTAACCAAAAAAAGAATATGAAAGAGGTAAGAGAAGTGAATGAAATCTTTAAAAAATTAGAGTTAGTAGATATATGGAGAAAAATAAATAGGGACAAAAAGGAATACACCTTCTTTTCAGCAGTACATGGTACATTCACAAAAATTGACCAAGTACTAGGGCATAAAAACATTGAAAACAAGTGCAAAAGAGAAGAAATAATAAATTCAAACTTGCCAGATCACAATGCAATGAAAATAGTAATTAGGGAGGGTACATAGAGAGGCAAATAAATAATTAATTAGAAATTAAACAATGTGATTCTCCAAAACTCGTTAAAGAGGAAATCATAGAAATAATTAATAATTTCATTGAAGAAAATGACAATGATGAGACATCCTTTCAAAATCTATGGGATGCAGCCAAAGCAGTAATCAGGGGGAAATTTACATCCTTGAATTCATATATTAACAAAGTAGATAAGACAGAGGTCAATGAATTTGGAGTGCAAATTAAAAAAAAAAAGAACTAGAAAGTGAACAAATGAAAAATCCTCAAATGAAGACTAAATTATAGATCCTTAAAATCAAAGGAGAAATTTATAAAATTGAAAGTCAAAGAACTATTAATTTAATAAATAAGACTAGAAGCTGATACTTTGAAAAAACAAATTAAATAGACAAAGGACTCGTCAATCTAATTTAAATTAAAAAAAAAAGATAGAAGAAAATATAATTTATAGTATCCAAGATGAAAAGAGAGACATCACCTCTACTGAAGAGGAAATTAAGGCAATCATTAAAATTATTATGCCGAATTGTATTGCAATAAATATGGCAATGTAGGTGATATGGATGAATATTTACAAAAATATAAATTGCCTTGACTAACAGAGGAAGAAATACACACCCTTAACATCCCCATATTGGAAAAAGAAATTGAACAAGCCATCAGTGAACTCCCTATGAAAAAATCCCCAGGTCCAGATGGATTCATAAATAAATTCTATCAAAAAAAGAAAAACTAATCCCAATTATTATACAAACTAATTGATAATAATATGCAAAGAAGTTCTACAAAATTCCTTTTATGACACAAATATGGTACTGATTCCGAAGCCAGGCAGTTCCAAAACAAAGAAAGGAAACTATAGACCAATCTCCTTAATGAAAATAGATGCAAAAACCTTAAATAGGATACTAGAAAAACGTAATGTTAGCCCGTCCTACTCATGAGCAATCAATGTTTTCCAAATTGTTTAGATCTAGTTTTAATTGTGTAGAGAATGTTTTGTAGTTTTGTTCATATACTTCCTGTGTTTGTCTTGGAAGATAGATTCCTAAGTATTTTATGTAGTCTAGTATGACTTTAAATGGAATTTCTCTTTCTAATTCTTGCTGCTGAGATGTGTTAGAGATATATAGAAATGCTGATGACTTATGTGTGTTTATTTTTGTATCCTGCAACTTTGCTAAAGTTGTTGATTATTTCAACTAGATTTTTGGTTGATTCCCTGGGGTTCCGTAAGTAGACCATCATTTAATCTGCAAAGAGTGATAGCTTGGTCTCCTCATTGCCAATTCTAATACCTTCAATTTCTTTTTCTTCTCTAATTGCTACAGCTAGTGTTTCTAGTACAAGGTTAAATAATAGAGCTGATAATGGTCATCCTTGTTTCACTCCTGATCTTATTGGGAAGGCTTCTAGTTTGTCCCCATTGCAGATGATGTTTGCTGATGGTTTTAGATATATACTGTTTATTATTTTTAGGAAAGGCCCTTCTATTCCTATACTTTCTAGTGTTTTCAATAGTAATGAGTGTTGTATTTTATCTAAGGCTTTCTATGCATCTATTGAGATAATCATGTGATTTTTGTCAGAGTGCTTGTTGATATGGTCAATTATGTGGATGATTTTCATAATATTGAACCATCCTTGCATTCCTGGTATGAATCCCACCTGGTCATAATGAATAACACTTGTAATGACTTACTGTAGTATTTTTGCTAGTATCCTATTTAAGATTTCTGCACCTATATACATTAAAGAGATTAGTCTATAGTTTTCTTTCTTTGTTTTGGAACTGCCTGGCTTTGAAATCAGTACCATATTTGTGTCATAAAAGGAATTTGGTAGAACTCCTTCTTTGCCTATTATGTCAAATAATTTGCATAATATTGGGATTAGTTGTTCTTTGAATATTTGATAGAATCCATATGTGAAACCATTTGCACCTGGGGATTTTTTCTTAGGAATTTCTTTGATGGCTTATTTAATTTCTTTTCCTGAAATGGGGTTGTTTAGGTAATCTTTTTCTTCCTCTATTAGTCTAGGCAATTTATATTTTTGAAATAGTCATCCATATCACCTAGATTATCATATTTGTTGCCATTTAATTAGGCATAATAATCTTAAATAATTGCCTTAATTTCCTTTTCATTAGAGGTGATGTCTACCTTTTCATCTAGGATACTGTCAATTTGGTTTTCTTCTTTCCTTTTTTAAATTAGACTGACCAATATTTTGTCCATTTTATTTGTTTTTTCAAAGTACCAGCTTCTAGTCTTTTTATTAATTTAAATGTTCTTTTACTTTCAGTTTTATTAATTTCTCCTTTGATTTTTAGGATCTCTAATTTAGTCTTCATTTGAGGATTTTTAATTTGTTCACTTTCTAGTTTTTTAAAATTTGGATGCTTAATTCATTGACTTCTGCCCACTCTACTTTGTTAATATATGAACTCAGGGATATAAATTTCCCCCTGATTACTGCTTTGGCTGCATCCCATACGTTTTGAAAGGACTTTTCATCTTTGTCACTTTCTTCAATGAAATTATTGTTTCTATGATTTGTTCTTTAGTCAATTTTGAAGAATCATATTGCTTAATTTCCAGTTAATTTTTTATTTGCCTCTCCATGTACCCTTACTAATTATTATTTTCATTGCCTTGGGATCTGATAAGTTTGCATTGATTATTTCTGCTCTTTTGCACTTGTTTTCAATGTTTTTATGCCCTAGTACATGGTCAATCTTTGTGAATGTACCATATGTTGCTGAAAAGAAGGTGTATTCCTTTTTGTCTCTATTTATTTTTCTCCACATATCTACTAACTCTAATTTTTCTCTGATTTCATTCCCATCTCTTACCTCTTCCTTATTTATTTTTTGTTTTGATTTATCTAGTTCGAATAGAGGAATGTTCAGGTCTCCCACTAGTATAGTTTTTCTACATATTTTATCCCTAAGTTCCACTAATTTCTCCTTTAGGAATTTGGATGCTATGCTATTTGGTGCATACATGTTGAGTACTGATATTTCCTCATTGCCCATATTGCCTTTTATCAGGATGTAATTATGATCCCTATCCATTTTAATTGGATCTATTCTTACTTTGGCTTCATCAGATATCATGATTGTGATTCCTGCCTTCTTTTTATCAGTTGATGCCCAATAGATATGGCTCCATTCTCTTACTTTAACACTAAGCATATTTACCTTCCTCATGTGTGTTTCTTGTAGACAGCATTTGCTAGGGTTTTGGATTCTAATCCACTCTGCTATTCACTTGAGTTTTATGGGTGAGTTGATGCCATTCACATTCAGAGTTATCATTACCAGCTGTGTATTTCCCAGCATTTTGATGTCTACTCCTAGTCTTGCCTTTTCTTTTTTCACTATTTTATTCTACACCAATATTTTCTTTCTTAATCAGTTCCCCTAATTCCCACACTTATTTTATTTCCATTTCTATATCCCTCCCTTTTTATTCCCCCCTTATTTTTTACAGTTTTTTTAAACTACCCTCATACCTTCTCCCTTCCTTGTACTTCTTCCCTCCCCACCAGTCCATTTGTTACCCTTCTACTTCCCTATAGGTTGCAAATCAATTCTCTGCCCTAATGAATTGGATTTTTCTTCCCTCTTTGGGTCAATTTCAATGAACTTACGAGTTGAGTATTTCCTATCTCCAAACTCTTTACCCTTCCAGTATATTGATGTTCTCCCACCTCCCATCACATGCTTCTTTGTGACATAAAAAGTTACCCACTTCAGTTTCTTTTCACATTTCTTTTATTATTAATCTTTTCTTAGCTCTAATTGTATATATACATATATATATATACAAACACATATGTGTATTTATGCATACATATATCTATATAGATATTCTTGTCTTGTCATTTCATCCTATATATTTTGTCACTGTTGCTTCTAAGTGTACTTCTTCTAGCTGCCTGTGTGGTAATAACAGTTTTTAAGAGTTACCAATGGTCTTTTTCTTTGTAGGGATACATATTTTAACACATTGTGTCTCTAAGAATTTTTTCTTTTGTTTTGTTTTTCTTTTTTCCTCTTTTTTAATATCCTTTTGATGATTCTCTTGAATTCTGTACTTGGACATCAAATTTTCTGTTCAGGTTTGGTCTTTTCATTACAAATGCTTGGAATTCTTCTATTCTTTTTAAATGACAATGTTTTCCCCTGTAAGAATATAGTCAGTTTTGCTGGGTAATTGATTCTTGTTTTTAGATCTAGTTCCCTTGCTTTGGGGAATATCATATTCCACGCCTTTTGGTCATTCAGTGTAGATGAATCCAGATACTGTGTTATCCTCACTGTGGTTCCATGGTATCTTAATGACTTCTTCTTAGCAGCTTGTAATATTTTTTCCTTGGTCTGATAGTTCTTGAATTTGGCTATAACATTTTTGAGTGTTTTCAGTTGGGGATTACATACAGGAGATGATCTGTGGATTCTTTCAATATCCACTTTTCCCTCTTGTTCTAGAATATTAGGGCAGTTTTCTTGGATGATTTCATGTAGTATGATGTCTAGGCTTTTTATTTTGTCATGGTCTTCCAATTGGCCAATGATCCTTAAGTTGTCTCTCCTGGTATGATTTGCTAAATCATTTGTTTTGTGCATGAGATGCTTCATAGTTTCCTCAATTTTTTCAATCTTTAGATTTTGTTCTTTAGTGTTCGGCTGCCTTGTGAAGTCTCTTGATTCTAGTTGTATTTTGTTTCTTAAAGCCTCGATTTCATTCCTGGCTTTTTGGTCATGCTTCTCCTTCTGGTCTCATTTTCTTTGGAGGTCATCTTTCATCCTTTTATCCTCATTTTTCATCTCCTTTGCCTCACTTTCAATCTGGTTGATTTTGACTTACAAGACACTATTTTCTCATTTTAGTTCTAGTGCCTCTGTTTCCAGATGTCTTATCTTAGTTTTTAAGTTCTTTACCCAATTGTCTTCAGCCTCTCTTAATTGTGTTTCGAATTGTATTTTGAGTTCTTCTAAAACCTGTGTCCAATTTGCTAGATATTTTTTTTCTCTGTTTTATTGCTTGGTGTTCCCTCCTCCTTCTCTATTGTGTTTGCTCTTTTTTCATTGCCTGTATAGAAGCTGTCAATTCTAATTTTTTTTCTTTTGTTTGCTCATATTTTCTCCTTCTTTCCCCCCTGCAGTTTCATGCATTCTTGCTCCTCTCATTATGTGTTCGATCTGTGGGTTTTGGCTTTTCTGTCAGTCTTCCCTCTTGAAGTTTTGTCAGTGAGTTTCTCAGTTCCATCTGTGGGGCTTTGGGGGGGGTATTGTATCCTTTGCTTCCCTGTGCTCTGGAGGCTTTGATTGGATTAAAGCCCAGCAGTGTGTGGGGGAGGGGTGTTGGATCTTGAAATTCCCTGCATTCTGAAGACTGTTGATAGGATTAAGTCCAGCTGGGTTGGGCTGGATGTGCCCCAAGGCCAAAACCTTCTGAAAGGGGGAGTAATATGGAGGGACTCTGCTCCTGCAACTAGGCTGCATGCTCTTGGCTCCTTCTCTAACTCCTTCCCCACTGCCTATGGTAGACACTCTGAGCCTGGCACAGCTTTGCCAGCAAGGTACTCCCTCCAGACCAGTGCCTTTGCCTGCCCAGAGGTTCCAGATGCTGCTTGAGGCTTAGGGCTCTAGGTGTGTATGTGTGTGTGTGTGAGGGTCCTGGCACCTTTCTTCTTCCTTCCCCTTGATTCCCAGTGTTCTTGAATTCTGGCATTTGGGGGGGCATACCTTTTAAATTGAGTAGTGCAGGAGGGTTTCTTGGCTCAGTCTTGTTGTTATATTTGATTTTCAGTACTCTAAGAGCATTGTTAAGGAAGGGTTTTCAGAGGTCTGAACTTTCACTGCCTCTACACCACCACCTTGACCTTATTCATCTTGATTTTCTTTTGCAAATTGATTCATATATCTCATAACTCAGCCCTGGATCCCAGAGTGATCCCTGTATTGGTTATTATTCACCTCAGGGGGGTCAAGTTATTGTTCTGAACTTTGGTTGAAATTTGAGCAATTTTATGATAAGGAACTTTCTAACTCCCAGAATCCAGAATGTGCCATGAAGATAGATGCCTGCAGAGACTAAGTGCTGCCCCAGAAGATCCAGAGTGAACTTTGAGATGTGAATTGAACTATGGGTTGTTGAAATGCCTTTGTTTTGAATGTATACTCTTATGCCAAAGGGGACTGCCCCAAAATTGCCTTTTTGTCAACCAACTATTCATTGGTTTTATTCTTTTTTATTTCCTTTTATCCACAAATTATTGCAATTTTTAAGTTTATTATGTTTCCATGATCTTTTTGGGGAAACTGGGTTCCCAATAGGATCATAGGGGGATATGTCTCAATGAAGATTTTGAGCCTTTGACTTCATTTCCCAGAAGTCCTTAGCAAGATCAAGTTATTGGTATTTAAGTGGATGTATACTCCTCCCAATCTCTCTCTTAGAACTGTGACCAGGCAAAAGTTAGTAAGTTCTTTTGCTTTAGTTATTATTAATAAAACTATTAAAATATAATAATTATTTATTGATTATTAATTTGAAAACCCACAATTCTACTGCCAAGTTATGGAATTTGGTTACATAACATAATTTTACACTATCTCTAAATTTAAATTCTCATAGATTTATTTAAATTTATTTTCAGTTTGTTATTGGCAGTTTCCGAAAGCAAATATAGTTCAGAAAGAAGTAAAGAACAGCAAAAAGTATAAAAATGTAAATTGTTTAGTATTGAGAATATCTTTCATATCAATAAAATTAGAATCCTAAGGTTTGAATTAATATTTTTCTCTAAGATAAGTAACTGTATAACATTCTCTTAACCCAAAACAAAAATGTTTCTGATGTAACTTTATTAAAATGCTATTATATCCTTCTTTAGATGTTCCAAGATTATTGCTTAATTGTCTAGAGATATGTTAAGAACTTTAAATAATTAATGACAAATAATAAGGTCAAATACTTGCCTTATTGTTTCCAGGAGAATTAAAAGAATTATAATTTCAAGTTGAATGTCATTGATCTTACAAAGCAATAGCTAAAATATTGAAACTTAAGACTAATAGATAAGGGTTTAATATTCTGTTCATATATTTCAGTGATCAACTGTCCTGATTAAGAGGAATTTCTATTAGAGGAATAAAAGCAGGGAATTGTAAACAACATCAAAACATGTCCTTCAGGACTGTTTGAATTCAGGTATGAATTATAAAGGTTCACTAAGAAGCCACAAGGAATCACAGACAGGATCAGATTCACTTAGTCATCTTATTTTTCAAAAGACAGGAACCAAATCATGAGAATCCTACCTTTAACTTTGCAAGGTTGTTCTCTCAATGATTCCAGAGAGAGACCTCAAATTACAGGAGCACCTGACATTTCCTTTAATAAATGCCTTATTCAGGCTTACATACTAATACCTGAAATCAAAACTTAGAATAATCACAGAAGCTTATAGTCCTCAAAAATCTTTTACTCAAAAGCAAAATTTGTGTCATTTACATCTTGTCAGAGTATAGATATTAGATATTTTCATCTTCTCTCAATATCAGAGTATACTACTGATATGATATGAGAATAATTATAATCTAAACTTCAAAGAGTAAAGTTTCCAAAATGTAGAATAACTAATAGCATCAGTTGAGCTTTATTTTTCAAGAATCTTCTGTTTTTCAGTTAATTCATGTAACAAAAAAATATCACTTCACTGAATATTCAAGTTTATCTTAAATCAACTTGCTATCTGTTAGTAGTCTAATACATAAGATAATAAAATTATTTTAGTCAAATGACATCAAGTTAATCCATTTCAAAGTATAATCACAAAATTAGGTCCCAACACTTATCAAATAAATGTAGTACTGAAAACTTCATAATTCACATTCATAAGTTTTATAAAATAAATAAACTCTTTTTTATACTTATCTCTGCTAATAACTTTCCCTCTAATTAAGTAGCAGCTATTATAGAGAAGGGGATAAGAATTTTTAATTGATGTTATGGATCCCAAGCAAACAAGGATTTTTAAAACAAGTTTAAATTGTCATTTTTCTCCTCTAAAAATATAGCCAATGATGAGTTTTTAACATTATCAATTTTATACAATAACTTTAACAAATTAATTTATTATTTTCATAAATCTGGATTTATAATCACTGCTAACATTTAAATATCAATTTATCCAAGTACTTTAAAAAAGAGGAAAAGAAAAACAATGTTCAATTTTAAAATGTCCCATTTCTCTATAATCATATCCTTATTTACTTTTAAAGAGTTGGAATAATTTTTAACCAGGACCCCAAAGATCTAATCAATTCCCTCTGAGTCCCTTGAAACAGCTGTTTCTTCACCCCCCAAAATCAGTTCAGGACAAAGGGAATTATAATGCAAATTAAATGGCACAGTATTCTTATTTTAATCTAAGTGAGTTTCTGAATTTCTAAGCAGAACAAAACTGTCACTGCAGATTGATCTTTCCACTAAAAGTAGGCCCTCCCTTTGTCAAGAACTCAATGGAAGAATTTGTCATGCCCTTTTTTGCAGACCCCAAGCCTCTCTCTAGCTCCCTATCTGAGCACCGAAGTGGAAAAAAAAAAGCATTTTACAATTCCAGATGCTAAGTTAAAAAAATTTATTTTTGGGGGGTGGAGGTGACAAAAAGATCATTACTAAGCACTCAAATACATATTACAAAAATGGGTCAGAGTCATAATTTGCAACAAAATTTCTAATTTCAAAACCCATTCAAGAATGATTTCTGCTTTACTTTTAATTTGCAGAGTCTCCAGTTGAATGTGTCAATAACAAACCCTTACTTTTCAGCTTATCTCTTTGTTCTATTAATTCAAATTTTTAAAAAACTATCAACTCAAAAATCACTATATAAAACAGACATTATAATGCAGAGATTTTGCTATTAAATCTAAGTTTTGTGTGCACACATCTCTGAAATAATCATAATACTCACAGATCAGACATAGTGACAGACAACAGTTTGTTTACAGACATAAAACAGACATCATAATAAGATTTTTCATGACTAGTCATTAATAAAGAAATTATTTTTCCTCATAATTTGCAATAAAAGTGAGAGCCAAATTAACAAATTATAATATATTTGCAAGTTTAAGCCTCATCAATTTCAAAAATAAATAACCAGGTTAGAAAAAATTCTCAACTGATGTTATTACAGATTTTATGTCCAATATTATAATGCAAAGCCAAGTCTTAATAAGAAAGAAGAAAGGAAAAAGAAGACAAATATAATCTTTAAAAAGGTAACTTTTAGTTTCCTGTACTCAGGAATCTTGGTGCAGTAGGAAAGGGAAATTGGGGGAGTGAGGCTTGGAGGTAGAGCACTGCCTTCAAAAGTAGCTGCCCCTCCTTCCCCAGCAAGAGGCTCAACTGGGTGGCAGATCAACTAACTGATGGAGCTCTTAAAGCCAAACCATTTTTGCTGCTTGCCTGAACCCAGAACAAGGCTCTTAAAATTCCAATTATAGCCTTTCATTCTAGCCAGGTAATTTATAGAAACTGGCTCTGCCAGGGGAAAAAGAGGGGAAAAATAAAAAAATGGTCATTTTAAAACACTAATATCTCTTCCCCATTTTTTAATTATTTGAAACCCCACTTTTTCCTTCCCTCTTTTAACTGAACAAATTCATGAACAGACAGACATGTATACATGTAATATACCAATTTTTAAATGAATCTAATTTAAACAGAAACTACAAGATCTATGAAAAATAATTACCTCTTCAACTTGGAGACCCCCCCTCCCTTTCAAGAATATATTTTTCTTGAAAGGGTTACTCCCTCAAAGGAAAATTACTCTGGAAAAACAGATGCTTTTCAGAGTCAGCCACAACACTAACTCCCATTTATTGCAAGAAAATGCCACTTCAAAAACGCCCCTCACTTTATAAGTATACTCTCATCTCTATCTCTCCCTCTTCCCCTCTCCTCTCTCAGTAAACCCAGAATTATATATGTTAAGACACAAAGGACATATAATTCTTACCTATAGAAGATTTGATTGTTAGGAACAGAGAGGGACTTCCACTACCCTTTCATTTTTCTTGTCAGAAAAGAAATCATGCCATATGGAAGAAAATTTTCTATGTGGGCCCAATAGCTTAAAATGAAAATTTTCTGATAAGACAAAGAAGGATTCACTATCCCTTCATGATTCATCATAACTATTGCACTGAAAATTATTCTCAGATATTGATTTGGGGTAGGAATATTAATTCATTGATTAGACTAGCATTGTAACTAATAAAGTGAAAGGACATTTGCCTCCTCGAATGACCAAAACTCTGAAATTCCATCAGAAAGATATAGAAATAGAGTGTTAGGAGCTCATTTTTCAGCCTCTACCTTGAAGATCCCAAGGAAAACAGATAATTAGGAGATAGTCCATCAAACTGTCTCTCCCTCATTATCCCCATGCGATGAAGGTCATGTAGGCCAGAAAGAACATCTTTGTTTCACCTTTCCATTAACCAAATTTTGTTAAAAGGAAGATATTAATTAGTAGTCCTAGGGACAAAGAAAATGTAAAAAGCAGAATGTGTGTCAGAGAAATATACAGTTAGTCTCTCTAAACTACTACTCTTTGATAGAAATGAAGATAGTTTATGAAAAATAAATTCTCATGTCTCCATATTAGACCTGTACCTTCTTCCCAGAATATATATTATGTATATGTAAATGATGTATATTGTAAAGGATGGCAAAGGGACCTGAATAGAATCCTGCATGTTGATGGACAAGTAGCTCAGTGGCAGTTGAGAGTCAGCAAAGGATTCTGGGTAGAGAACTAGGAGCTGAGGAGAATTCTGGACAGCTGAGTACTTCCAGCTCTGGAAGAAGAATGGAGAGGTCTTTTTGTAGGTGATTGAGGGAATCCAAAGCCACCAGAGGGAGAAGAGCCAGAGTTTCCTGATTATCTGTGAACCTGCTTCTATCAAGAAATCCTCCATACTACCTTTTCAACCCTAGACTCAGAAGGAGTTTGGTTTGGACTATCATCTAAGCCAGCCTTCCTACTTCTTCTGGGTCTCCCCTTTGCCTCCTTTGGATTTGATTGAGATTTAAAACTATAGATGTTAGGTTAGAAATAAAGAAAGTCATATAGCTGGAGAGGAGGCAGAGTCCTTTGGGACTCAGATTCAAACCTTCTAGATCCAGTGGTTAAGGGGTTTTTATTTCAGGGCATCCCATTTCCCTTTTCCCTTCTCCACCTTCCTTCCCCTTGCCAAATAAAATCTTAGTACAGTTAGACTCTGGGGTGGGCTTGGTCTCTTAACAAGAGAGAGGTTGGGTGATTAAGAACAGGATTCAAGGGTGAATCCTACCTCATCTGTGGCAAACAAGACTTGGTCTGCCACAACCCTCCCCAGAAGAGGGCTTGGGTACAAACCTCTCTGATCTGGACAACTGATCAGGTATATAAACATCATCCCTGTAGTTGTGCTCACATTAGGACTCAAAGGATGTAATTCATTAAAATTATCCATAAAGAAGAGAGATAGAAAGTCCTTTCAGTCTCTCTAAGGTTACTTCAAGCTAATGTCAGCTAACTCAGGGGAGGGAGAGATCTTACCTTCTTTCCCTTCACCTTATATCTCAGCATCCATATTCCCCTTACCGCATTTTCCCTCAACCTTTAACTGGGGGTTACACTTTTCCAATGAGACAAACCTATTCACCCCTCTCCATTTAAAAAAGAAGGAAAAGAGTCCCCCCATTACTATCTTTTACTATATATATATATATATGAATATATATACATATATATACACATTCACATACCTATGTTTAGGCATGTACATATACACACATGTATGTATATAAATGTGTACAATTACCTGTATATACAAATATACAGACACACAGATGAAAATTCAAAATCCCTGAACAAATCCCTAGGAGTACTTTTGAAACATCATTCTTTGTTGTTTTAGAATTTAATCAATGACCATATGTCATAGCACTAAATGATGGTAGAATTCAGTAATTTGTATAAATTACTATTTTCAGTTCTCATAAAAGCTATCATATACATATATACTTGTGTCTCTTTATATATCATATAGATGTATGTATGTATGTTTTCCCCATAAACCTGCATTTGTCAATAAGAATTTCAGCTCCTTGAAAGCAGCAACTGTTTTATTTTTTCCTTGTCTTCCTACTTTCTAGCAAACTACTTGAAATATACTAGGTGCTTATAAATTACTTTAAAATTAAATTTCACTATATTCTTAGATAAATGCTTGGGACATCTAAGTGACTCATCTATGATTACACAGGCAAAATTTGAATTGAAGTCTTCTTAACTCCTGTATACATTAGTAGGTGAAAGAATTATATATTCATTTCATACCATGATTAACACTAATAAATCAAAGGTAAATTTGAACAGAAAAATACGATGTAGTAAAAAAATGAATGAAAATCAATTATCAGATGCACATTCATTCATGTTGACATGTGACTGATGATAAAACTTTCACATCTGGTAACTTCAGCTCTAGGGGGATGGATGAATATAGTGGGAAAAATTAACATGAACAAGGCCCAGAGGGAACAAGCCAGAAGAAACTGCATACTTAACAGAAAAAAAGGAAAAGATTACTTGTTAGAAGGAAGAGAAGGAAGAAGTGAAAGAAGTCATTCTTTCTTATGACTCCCACATTCATATTTCATATTATATGACAATCAGATTTCCCCTTGTAAGAGCAGGAGGTTCAGAATGTTGAGAGAGTTTTGATTGACAGAAGTTGACTGTTGGGGTTCGGAGCAAAGGAGTATGGGGAAAGAACCAAGGGGACCTGGGGGAGATCCCAGGAGGAGGGGCTTTTGGACCCAATATCTCAGAGTGAGGAGAGGTGCTCTGCCTTGCTCAAGTTCATCCAAGAGCCCGCCCAGAGATTAGTCCAGAGGACCAGTTGTGGAGCTTCCCAGCAAAAGACTCATAGTTGCCTGACATCTTCATCAATATCAGAAGAGAGATTCGGGTCCAATCGAACCTGAGGGGCCACAGACTTAATGGCCTTTGAGTTGCTCCCCTCCCCTTGAAGACCTTCACCACCTGCCTTATTCCTGACCTGATTTCCTCAATACCCTAAATTAGGTTAAGACCTTGGGAAGGGAAAGAGAATTCCTGGTTTGATCTTTGGGATCTGCCAGGAAGGACTTTGGGATTAGGAAATTAGGGACATCTCTCATCCTCTACCCTCCCCCCCCCTTTTGATATGATGAATCATTAAAGCCTTACTTTCAAATAACAGTCAGGTAAGAGGAAAAGACCTTGTTTCTGGAGAACGTAGAGGGAGCAGTCATCTAGTGGCCTGTGATCGGCCATTCTTAGTTCAGGTCTGCCTCCTCCCCCCTCCCCCAAACTGTGTGGTGAAGCAAAGGGGAGACTTGTCTCTCAGTGTGATTTGTGTTATCCCACCCTGGGTTATCCTTGTCATCCACCAATAGGGAAGACCTCCCTTCCTTCAGTATACCAGCACTGGCTCATCACCTGGGAACACCATCCCTGGAGAGAACCCCCTCTCATCTCAACCCTAGTGTGGTGAGATAGACAGAGCACCTGGCAGTCACAGACACACAGGTCAGCCAGCCATTCCATCTTGACTCTTCCCCAATACTCACAAGGGCAGGGATAGTGACCTTGTTAATCAACCATATGGGCTTCCTCTGAACCAGCCATTACACTCTCAATAGATTTTATTAAAGTTTCAATTATATATTTAAAATATGAAAAGTCTCCTCTAAAACCCCTTTGCACTCGATCTTTAACTAGTTTACAATCTTTTCTACTAAATCAATTTTTAGTTTGATTGTGAATGTTTAATTTGTTGGGGATATTATAATTTGATATATAAGCTTTTCCAAGATTCATTTGTGCATAGGCTTATTTTTAGACAGCTTCACAGAAAAGTGATGGGTAGGTTTCTAGGTCTATCACTAATCAATATTTTATAATATCAAGACCAAAAAGAAAGGTGATTCATAACAGGATTCACCTGAAAATATATTCTTTTTTTCCCCTTAGCAACTTAATTTTCATTCATTGAGGTCAGATTTTATTTTCTAAAATCCAAAGACTTATTTTCTTCCATCATCAAAACAAAACAAAACAAAATTAAACAGCCACTTCATGATTGAGCTTCACTGTTAACCTCATCAGAATCAGTCAATTAAAGATAATTTAATAAAATTAATTATCTTAAAAGAATATGTTGTATAGGTAAGAAGCCCCTAGGAATGTAGTGACAAGAAAAGACACAAACTGATGAAAGTTGTATAATTTATCATGGCATCAGTTCATTATCATATAATCTTTTACATTTGTACAATGATTTATATCCATTACTACAATTCCAAGGTGAACAAGGTTATGGGAAAAAGAATGGTAAAGCTAGAATTAGAATCTGAGTTCTTTAATTTCTAATCCTAAATACTTCTTTTTTTTTAAAAAATATATTTTATTTGATCATTTCCAAGCATTATTCGTTAAAGACATAGATCATTTTCTTTTCCTCCCCCCCCACCCCCCATAGCCGACGCGTAAGTCCACTGGGCATTAGATGTTTTCTTGATTTGAACCCATTGCTTTGTTGATAGTATTTGCATTAGAGTGTTCATTTAGAGTCTATCCTCTGTCATGTCCCCTCAACCTCTGTATTCAGGCAGTTGCTTTTTCTCGGTGTTTCCACTCCCATAGTTTATCCTTTGCTTATGAATGGTGTTTTTTTCTCCTGGATCCCTGTAAGTTGTTCAGGGACATTACACCGACACTAATGGAGAAGTCCATTACGTTCGATTGTACCACAGTGTATTAGTCTCTGTGTACAATGTTCTCCTGGTTCTGCTCCTCTCGCTCTGCATCACTTCCTGGAGGTTGTTCCAGTCTCCATGAACTTCTCCACTTTATTATTCCTTTTAGCACAATAGTACTCCATCACCAACATATACCACAGTTTGTTCAGCCATTCCCCAATTGATGGGCATCCCCTCATTTTCCAGTTTTGGGCCACCACAAAGAGCGCAGCTATGAATATTTTTGTACAAGTCTTTGTGTCCATTATCTCTTTGGGGTACAGACCCAGCAGTGCTATGGCTGGGTCAAAGGGTAGATATTCTTTTAGCACCCTTTGGGCATAGTTCAAATTGCCCTCCAGAATGGTTGGATCAGTTCACAGCTCCACCAGCAATGAATTAATGTCCCTATTTTGCCACATCCCCTCCAGCATTCATTACTTTCCTTTGCTGTTATGTTAGCCAATCTGCTAGGTGTGAGGTGATACCTCAGAGTTGTTTTGATTTGCATCTCTCTGATTATAAGAGATGTAGAACACTTCTTCATGTGCTTGTTAATAGTTTTGATTTCTTTATCTGAGAACTGCCTATCCATTTCCCTTGCCCATTTATCAATTGGAGAATGGCTTGATTTTTTGTACAATTGATTTAGCTCATTATAAATATGAGTAATTAAACCTTTGTCAGAGGTTTCTATGAAGATTTTTTCCCAATTTGTTGTTTCCCTTCTGATTTTAGTTATATTGGTTTTGTTTGTACAAAAGCTTTTTAGTTTGATGTAGTCAAAATTATTTATTTTACATTTTGTGATTCTTTCTATATCTTGCTTGGTTTTAAAGCCTTTCCCCTCCCAAAGGTCTGACATGTATACTATTCTGTGTTTACCCAATTTACTTATGGTTTCCTTCTTTATGTTTAAGTCACTCACCCATTTTGAATTTATCTTGGTGTAGGGTGTGAGGTGTTGATCTATTCCTAGTCTCTCCCACACTGTCTTCCAATTTTCCCAGCAGTTTTTATCGAATAGTGGATATTTGTCCCAAAAGCTGGGATCTTTGGGTTTATCGTATACTGTCTTGCTGAGGTCGCTTTCCCCCAGTCTATTCCACTGATCTTCCTTTCTGTTTCTTAGCCAGTACCAAATTGTTTTGATGACTGCTGCTTTGTAATATAGTTTTAGGTCAGGGACTGCAAGGCCCCCATCATATGTGTTTTTTTTTCATTATTTCCCTGGATATCCTTGATCTTTTGTTCTTCCAAATGAACTTTGTTATGGTTTTTTTTTATATCAGTGAAGAAGTATTTTGGTAGTTCAATGGGTATGGCACTAAATAGATAAATAAGTTTGGGTAGGATGGTCATTTTTATTATATTGGCTCGTCCTATCCATGAGCAGTTAATGTTTTTCCATTTGTTCAAGTCTAGTTTTAGTTGTGTGGCGAGTGTTTTGTAGTTGTGTTCATATAGTTCCTGTGTTTGTCTTGGGCGGTAGATTCCTAGGTATTTTATTTTGTCTAAGGTGATTTTGAATGGGATTTCTCTTTCTAGTTCTTGCTGCTGAGCTGTGTTGGAGATATATAGAAAAGCTGATGATTTATGTGGGTTTATTTTGTATCCTGCAACTTTGCTAAAGTTGTTGATTATTTCAATTAGCTTTTTGGTTGAATCTCTAGGATTCTTTAAGTAGACCATCATGTCATCCTCAAAGAGTGATAACTTGGTCTCCTCCTTGCCTATTTTGATGCCTTCAATTCCTTTATCTTCTCTAATTGCTACTGCTAGTGTTTCTAGTACAATGTCAAATAGTAGAGGTGATAATGGGCATCCTTGTTTCACTCCTGATCTTATTGGGAATGCATCTTGTTTATCCCCATTGCAGATGATATTAGCTGTTGGTTTTAGATATATACTGTTTATTATTTTTAGGAATGACCCTTCTATTCCTATGATTTCTAGTGTTTTTAATAGGAATGGGTGTTGTATTTTATCAAAGGCTTTTTCTGCATCTATTGAAATAATCATGTGATTCTTGTTGGTTGCTTGTTGATGTGGTCAATTATGTGGATGGTTTTCCTAATGTTGAACCAGCCCTGCATCCCTGGTATGAATCCTACTTGATCATGGTGAATGATCCTTCTGATCACTTGCTGGAGTCTTTTTGCTAGTATCCTATTTAAGATTTTTGCATCTATATTCATTAGGGAGATTGGCCTATAGTTTTCTTTCTCTGTTTTTGACCTGCCTGGTTTTGGAATCAGTACCATGTTTGTGTCATAAAAGGAGTTTGGTAGAACTCCCTCTTTGCTTATTATGTCAAATAGTTTGTATAGTATTGGGATTAACTGTTCTCTGAATGTTTGATAGAATTCACAGGTGAATCCATCAGGCCCTGGGGACTTTTTCTTAGGAAGTTCTTTGATGGCTTGTTGGATTTCAATTTCTGATATGGGATTATTTAGGAATTCTATTTCCTCTTCTGTTAGTCTAGGCAGTTTGTATTTTTGTATATATTCATCCATTTCTCCTAAATTGGTGTATTTATTGCCATATAATTGGGCAAAGTAATTTCTAATGATTGCCTTAATTTCCTCTTCATTGGAGGTGCTGTCCCCCTTTTCATCTTTAATGCTGTGAATTTGCTTTTCTTCCTTCCTTTTTTTAACTAGATTGACCAGTACCTTGTCTATTTTGTTTGTTTTTTCAAAGTACCAGCTTCTTGTCTCATTTATTAAATCAATAGTTCTATCACTTTCGATTTTATTAATTTCTCCCTTAATTTTTAGGATTTCTAATTTGGTTTTCTGCTGGGGGTTTTTAATTTGATCGCTTTCCAGTTTTTTCATTTGCATTTCCAATTGATTGATCTCTGCTCTCCCTTGTTTGTTAATATAAGCATTCAGGGATATGAATTTACCTCTGATTACCGCTTTGGCTGAATCCCAAAAGGTTTGAAAGGATGTTTCGCCATTGTCATTTTCCTCGATGAAATTATTAATTGTTTCTATGATTTCTTCTTTAACTAAACGGTTTTGGAGTATCATATTGTTTAATTTCCAATTGGTTTTAGATTTGGTTTTCCATGTACCATTACTAATCATTATTTTTATTGCCTTGTGATCTGAGAAGGCTGCATTCATTATTTCTGCTTTTCTGCATTTGTGTGCTATGTTTCTGTGACCTAATGTATGGTCAATTTTTGTGAATGTGCCATGTGGTGCTGAGAAGAAGGTGTATTCCTTTTTATCCCTATTTATTTTTCTCCATATGTCTATTAATTCTAATTTTTCTAAGATTTCATTCACTTCTTTTACCTCTTTCTTATTTATTTTTTGATTTGATTTATCTAAATTTGATAACGGTTGGTTTAAGTCTCCCACTAGTATGGTTTTATTGTCTATTTCTTCCTTCAATTCTCCTAGTTTCTCCATTAGAAATTTGGGTGCTATATTATTTGGTGCATACATATTGATTAATGATATTTCCTCATTGTCTATAGTCCCTTTTAACAAAATATAATTACCTTCCCTATCCCTTTTGATCAGGTCTATTTTTGCATTGGCTTTATCAGATATCATGATTACCACTCCTGCCTTCTTTCTATCAGTTGAAGCCCAGAAGGTCTTACTCCATCCTTTAATTCTGACCTTGTGGGTGTCAACCCGCCTCATGTGTGTTTCTTGAAGACAACATATGGTAGGGTTTTGGATTCTAATCCATTCTGCTATTTGTCTACGTTTTATGGGTGAGTTCATCCCATTCACGTTCAAAGTTATGATTGTCATTTGTGGACTCCCTGGCATTTTGATAGCCTTCCCTAATTCTAACCTTTTCTTCTTCGGCTCTACCTTTTATTCCAGTGATTTACTTTGAAACAGTCCCCCTTGTCCCCTCCCTTGATGTTTCCCTTTTTAGTCCCTCCCTTTTTGTTCCCTCCCCCTCCCCCCTCTCTTTCCCTCCCTTTTTGTTCTCCCTCTCCCCCTCCCCCCCTTGGTTTTCCCTTCTCCTTACCCTTGTTGGGTAAGATAGAATTCAAGATCCCAATGGATCTGGATGTTTTTCCCTCTCAGAGCTGATTTCCCTGAGATTGAGGTTTAAGTAACCCCCCTCCCTCTCTTCCTCTCCTTCTTATAGGAGTTTTCTTCCCCTCCCCTTCCCATGTGAATCTTTGTGTGAGAATGATTATTCTATTTGGTCTTTCTTTACCCCCTATTTATACATTACATTTTCCCCACATGTTAGTATACATAGGTTGATATAAATGTAGTCATTATAGAAGAGAGTTTGAGTAAAAGAAGAAGATAACATTTTCCCCTTACCTTAATATTTACCTTTTCAGGTATTCCTTGCTCTTTGATTTTCGGTATCAAACTTTCCACAGAGCTCTGGTCTTTTCTTTGCAAAAAGTTGGAAGTCTTCTATTTTGTTGAATGCACATACTTTCCCTTGGAAGTATATAGTCAGTTTTGCTGGGTAGCTGATTCTTGGTTGGAGACCCAGCTCTCTTGCCTTTCTGAAGTTCATGTTCCATGCCTTACGATCATTCAGAGTAGAACTTGCAAGTTCTTGGGTGACCCTGATTGGCATTCCTTTATATCTAAATTGTCTTTTTCTGGCTTCCTGTAGGATTTTTTCTTTTGTTTGATAGCTTTGGAATTTGGCAATTACATTACTGGGAGTTGTCTTTTGGGGGTTTAGTGTAGAAGGTGTTCTGTGAGCTCTGTCAGTGGCTGTATTGCCCCCTTGTTCTAGAATCTCTGGGCAATTTTCTTTGATTATATCTTGTATCACCATGTCCAGTTTGGTGTTTATTTCTGGCTTTTCTGGGAGTCCAATTATTCTTAAATTATCCCTTCTCCCCCTATTTTCCAGATCTATCACCTTGTCGGTGAGATATTTTATGTTCTCTTCTAATTTCTTGGTATTTTGGCTTTGCTTTATTAATTCTTGCTCTTTTACACGATCATTGTCTTCCAGCTGCCTGATTCTGGCCTTTAAAGCCTGGTTTTCTTTTACAGTTTGGTCAAACTGGTTTTGTAGATGCGTGAATTTCTTTTGCATTATTTCCAACTTTTCCTCCCAGAAGGCTTCCATCTTTTTGGTCATTTCTGATTCAAATTCTTCATAGGTTTGTGGAGAGTTTCCATTTCCTTTGGAAGGTTTTGGAGCATTTTCTTTTATATTATCTTCTGTCTGCTCTTTATTTTGTATTTTGGCTCCATAGAATGTGTCCAAAGTCACCCCTTTCTTCTTATTTTTCTTGGTATTTTGGGGCTTCTGTGGTTCTGTGGAGTTTGCCATTTCTGAATGTGGAGGATTAGTTTTTCTTGTCTCTGTCTGGTGTTTAGAGGCTTTAGTCCTGGGCAGATGGTTCTATGAGCTTTCCCTGGGTTAAACTGAATATGCCTCACTGGAACTGGAATGGAAGGGTCGGACCACGAGGCCACACTCTCCCCCCGGCTTGCTTTCCGGAAGTTGCCTTCAGAATCGCTGGCCGTGAGGCTGTTTCGTCAGCCTGCGGGGGGATGGGCTACAGCTAGCCCAAGCTCCGAGGGCAAGGACTTTAACTGAGACTTGGATAGCAGGATCCAGCCCATGAGGCTGTCTTGCCCGCCCTGAGGGTTGCTGTTGTTTCGACCAGCTCTCTGCAGCGGAAGCCCCAGGCAGTAACTTTCACCGGGACTGTAGAAGGCCCTGAGGGTTCTGCTCTCTGAGCCCGGCCGGGCTGCGGCTTCCGGGAGCCTTGGACTCTGCACTCCTACCCCTGAGGTCCGAGGGATCTCGGGTTCTGGCTTTTAAGGGGAGCCGTACCTTTTGATCCGGGTCCAGGTCCAGGAGGAGGGTTACCAGGGTCTGTGCTGTTGATCGTTTTGAATTTCGGCGCCTTAGGAGCTTATCGTTTGAGATCAGTCGGGAAGGGTTTTCAGGAGATCTGAGCTTTAGCTTTCTCTAAGCCACCATCTTAACCGGAAGTCCCTAAATACTTCTAAATACATAGAATTCAAATTAAATAAATTAGAAGTAGTAGGTGCTGGAAGTGGCCTCAGAGATGATTTTTAAAAAAGTCAATGGGCATTTACTGAATACACCCAAAGTACCATGTATATTATATCTTAAAAAAGGTCCATTCTCTCAAGTAACTGACATGGTATTAGAGCAAATAACAGATATATAGATATATAGATTAGGTATATTAGGTAGTTTAGGAGGGATTAGAAGGGAACCACAAACAGCTTGAGGATCAGGAAAGGTCACATGTATAAGATGATATTTTAGTGCACCTTTGAAGGAATTTAGTTATTTTAAATGGAGGAGATGAACAGGAAAGTGAAGCTCGGGATAATTTAGGTGAATTGCCCAGTAAGTATCAGAGGAAAAATTTGAAGATTAATTGTCTGACTCCAGATCCAGTGGTCTTTCCAGTTGTAGAATATCACATGAATATCTGGAAATGAATATATGAAAATAATGCTAACTAGTTGGCATTTTATAGTGCTTTAAAGTTTGCAAGGAACATTACAAATATTTATTTCATTTTATCTCCACTAAGTACACATTTCCTCTCTATGTTTTATCAAAATATTAAGAACTAAATATATTCTACTTCCTATTTTCAATATAATCTATTGGTAGAAATTGAATAATTTAAACTGTGAGGTAATTTCCACTTTTAAGATGCTACAGTTTTCTATACCAAAAGTCAGAGAAATGTCTCCTCTAAAGCTGAAGTATAATGTCTTTTTTTTCCTGTTTAATGTATACAACAGAAGATGAGAAAACCATTCCTTTTTTTCTGGTAAACAGAATAGATCCCCACAAGTCTAAGACACTCCATTAGTTTAGGGAATTCAGTGCTCACACATATCCTTTTGATGATTCTCTGTACATACCTGTAATTGTGTTATCCCATATTATCCATATGGCCTTCCTGGGCATTTTGGAAAATTGTATAGCTACAAATTTCTATAGAATGGCCAATGTTAGAATTAATCTTTTCTTCTCCTCATCTCAACATTCAACTTCCACTAATACTTTTTTTTGAAAAGTACAGTTTTCTTTTTTAATAGATGTCAATAATAAAATATTTGTCCTGTAGCCAGCTTTATTCTCCAGGCATTTTCCTTGCTGGGTATGGATAAAAAAAAAAATCTTCCTCTTTCTCAAGTATTCTGGGAAGGAGAGGATATTGTTGTGCTTTCCCCAACTCTCACAAGCTTAGTTAAGAATTATTTTTGGTTACTTTAAAATAATTACTGTAGCAGTCATTACATAAACATTGTTATTATAACATTTTTGAATTTTATTTTAAATAATTGATTACACTATTTTGCTTTCAAAAGTAATCCAAACTGTTTCCTCAAATCTGATTCTCTTTCTTGCATAAGTATTTCTGTCAGTAATATCACAATGTTTTCAGTATCCCTTTTGCCCTCAAACTTTCTTCTCTCTCATTTCTCCTTTTCTTAATGAATAATTCTTAAATCTTGTCAAATTTATCTCTGAAATATTTTTGGAATATTTCCTTTCTCACCATTTCATATCACCCACTGGGACTATTGGTATTATCTACAACCAGGTATCCCTGCTTTGCTCAATCCTTTACCTTTTCTTTTTTATTATTGTATGTTAATCACCGCTAGAATTCTATTTCTTGAATTCTAAAATGCATTAGGTCATGGTACTTCTTAGCTTTAAACCCACAAATGACCATAATTTATTGTGTCACATTATATATAGAGTTACATTCATCTTCCTTCAGATTAAAAGCCATTCAACCTCTAGTACCACCTTATCTTCCAAATTTATTTCATGTTTTTTTATTTCACTTACATGCACTCTATGATCCAGGTAAATGTGTTATCTCCTCATTTTACTCTATATTTCCTCACTGCATGTTTTCCTGATTCTCTTTCTGTTATAAGAATATAGTCTCCCTCCCCATTTCTGCCCTCTGCACTTAATGAACTTCATTCATCTCTTTAAGATCAAATTAAAAATTACTTATAAGAAGAAAGTTTTCCAGATAGTCTTAATCATTGTTTATGCTGCCTCTTAAATTTTATGTAGTGCTTTGCTCTGTCTAATGCATTTATTATGAATGCCTTTGTGGGTTTTTTATTATTTTTGTCCCTGTGACTTTCTAGTATTAGAATATAAGCATGGGACATGGTTTATCCAAAATTTTAACTGAACCATAGGTTCTTTGCTCTAGGGCACATTAGTAGAATATTATCAGAGTTCAATGAGTAGTTAAATGACTTGGCCATAACCATACAACCAAAATATGTCAAAGGTAAAATATGAACCCAGATCATCTAGGCTATAGGGATAGTTCAATATCCATTCCACCAAACTTCCAAGAGTTTAAACTTGATTTCTTCTCATAAGCTACTTGTAAGAGTTGTCAACAAATAATGATCACCTTTCTGATTTTTCAAACACTCTCAAATGGAGGAGTAATTGAGTGATAAAAGTTATCAAGAAATAGGTAAGAGGATGATGGAAACTGAAATACATTTTGCAGAATTAGATAATAATCCCATTAAGAAACCCCATCATTTAAATTCTAAGTCAATGCATATGCATGACCTAAAGCTTCTGCAAGATCTAAGCATGGCTGTGTACTACAACATAAAAATAAGATTTTTTTTTGCTTCTATTATTTTAAAATAATTTATTTACTTAATGATGTCAGAATTGAAATAAAGTCTAAGTGCATTTGGGAGAAAAAAAGGTATGTGTGTCACTTAAGTTCATTTTCCACATAGTTCCAGGGAAACCTATTTCAGGTCACCTTTGAAAATCATAATACGTTCTAAAATCATTAAACACTGACTTAAAGCATTTCAGATATAATGAAAAATATATTTACATAATGGATGCCAATAGTTTTGCATTATTTTAGGTTCTTATTATATGGCTGAGTTATTTTCATGTTCTCATCAACTACTTTTAGTTGATAGAATAAATCATTATCAATGATTTTTCAGGCAGTATTATAATTGATCTTTTGGACAAATGCAAAAGTGGTGGCTAAAGTACACAGAAGCACTTTTGGGAAAAATGTTAACAAGTGAAAAGTGGATCATTTTTAGATAACTGTCAGTTGTTTAAGAGTTTGTTTATTGAGACTAGTTAAACATTAAAATTGATGCAGAAATGATTAGGAGGATATAAACAGGAAAGATTGAATTTGGCATAACTTTCAATGATCCCAAATTGTTTCCTGCTTTGGAAATTCCTCTTTTAACACCAGTATTCTCCCCCAAATTATCTGACTTTGAATTAGAAAGAAATACTTTCTCAGAAGAATCAGACTTTCATGTGACACAAAGAGCAAAGGGAAAAATAAATTTAAGTAGACTAGATTATATAATAAATATTAAATCTCACCTGAGATATAATATAAGAATATCTTACAGGATATGCATGGCTACTTGGAACAGGAAGCATTAGGAATGAATTGAAAGAGAAAGATAATTATAGATAAAAAACACAGTGACTCATTTTGGTATGGAATTATGTTTAAATTCTTTATTAAAGTTATTTATTTAATTAATTAAGAATGTTTTTCCATGGTTACATGATTCATGTTCTTTCCATTCTTTCCTCCCAAACCCCTCCCATAGCCAATAAGCAACAACAAGCTCTGCATCAATTCCTGGAGGTCATTCCAGTTCACATGAAATTCCTCCAGTTCATTATTCCTTTTAACACAATAGTATTCTATCACCAATAGACACCACAACTTGTTCAGCCATTCACCAATTGAAGGATATCCCCTCATTTTCCAAATTTTTTTTTTTGCTACCACAAAGAGCACAGTTATAAATATTGTTTTACACATAGGTTCCCCTATTATCTCTTCGGGGTACAAACTCAGCACTGGTATGGCTGGATCAAAAGGCAGATAGTCTTTTAAAGCTCTTTAGGCAGAGTTCCAAATTGCCTTCAAAAATGGTTGGATCAATTCATAATTCCACCACCAGTGTATTAGTGTCCCAATTTTGCCACATCCCCACCAACATTTATAACTTTCCTTTGCTGTCATATTAGCCAGTTGGCTAGGTGTGAGGTGGTACCTCACAGTTGTTTTGATTTGCATTTCTCTAATTATAAGAGATTTAGAAAACGTTTTCATGTACTTATTGATAGTTTTGATTTCTTCATCTGAAAACTGCCTACTCATATTCCTTGCCCATTTATCAATTAGGGGATGGATTGATTTTTTTTGTACAATTCATTTAGTTCCTTGTGAATTTGAGTAATTGCACATTTGTCAGAGGTTTTTTTTTTATAAAGATTTTTTTCCCAATTTGTTGCTGCCCTTCTAATTTTGGTTACATTGGTTTTGTTTGTACAAATACTTTCTTTTAAATTTAAAGTAAAGAAAATTATTCATTCTGCATTTTGTAATATTCTGTATGTCTTGTTTGGTCTTAATTTTTTTTTTCCTTTCCCATAGAACTGACAGGTAAACTATTCTATGTTCACTTAATTTACTTATAGTTTCCTTCTTAAGTCATTCACCCATTCTGAGTTTATCTTGGTGTAGGATGTGAGATGTTTATCTAAACTTAATCTCTCCCATACTGATTTCAAATGTTCCCAGCAATTTTTGTCAAATGGCGGATTTTTGTCCCCCCCAAAAAAAAATCTTGCTGAGGTCATTTACCCCAATTCTATTCCTTCTGTCTCTTATCCAGTAGCATATTGATTTGATGACTACTGCTTTATAGAACAGTTTAGGATCTGATACTACTAGACTCTGTAAAGATGGGGATCTTCTTATTGAAATAATAAATGGAATGACTCATGGATTGAGGTGTTATACCAGTGGGGTATTGAATGGATTATGTGAGCAGGAAAAGGGATTGAGGTAACACCTATGAGAGAGGGAATGACAGCCTCTCTCTCTCTCTCTCTCTCTCTCTCTCTCTCTCTCTCTCTCTCTCTCTCAAGTGATAACAAGCAACCAGTTATCATTTGAATCCCCTTGATATAATGACTGAAGAGATGAGATGACATTCTTCCCAGTCAGCACCTCTAGAGGTAGGATGCTATACCCTTTCCGTGAGGTGGTTGTGGCAGGCATTGTCTATGCCTTACCACTGTAGGACTGGCCTCAGACTTGAGTCCTATCTTGAAGCTCCCTTCCTTTAAGGTTTAAAATCAATTCAGAGATCTGACTACTATTAAGGGATTTATTAACAAGGTTAGGTAAATGGGTTGAGGGGAGAGGATGGAGGAAGCCCTGCCCAATTACTATGCAGTCCTTAATTCAATGGGAGAGGAACAGTGCCCATGAATGTCACAGCCCTTTCCTAGCTAATAGCTCCTTCTATGAATCTGAATACCATTATGACCTAAATAAATAATTAAGGAACAGTTCTGGGTAACAAGGAGGATCAGGAGAGCCAGACTCTGGTTAGAGAGTTCACATAGCTCCCCTTTAGGGGTCTGAGATGTTCTATGCAAATGGAGGGAATCAAAGGTTGAATATCTGGTGGGAGAACATATGCTAATTTGAGGAAAGAAACAGGATTTTCTCTTGTGGCTTCAGAAATCCTTCAGCCTTTCAGAAAACCAGAATTTCCAGCTCCAGGACTCAAGGCAGAAGACAAAAAGCCTCTCTAGAATCTTCTCAGCCAACTGTTCGTGTCCCACAAGCCTCTGATCTTCAAACTGCCACATGACTTCTGTCAGTCATCCTTAGAATTCCAAACCTCTCTTGTCCCATCCTAAGAGCCCCCATCCTTCAATTTTTTTCATTATTTCCCTTGATATTCTTGATCTTTTGTTCTTCCAAATGAATTTTGTTATAATTTTTTTCTAATTCAATAAAAAATTTTGTTAGTTTGATAGCTATGGTACTAATTAAATAATTTAATTTGGGTATTTTTATTTTATTAGCTCATCCTAACCATGAGCAATTAATATTTTTTTCAATTATTTAGATCTAGTTTTAATTGTATGAAAAGTATTTTTTAGTTTTGTTCATATAGTTCCTATGTTTGTCTCAGGAATAGATTCCTAAATATTTTATATTGTCTAGGGTGATTTTAAATGGAATTTCCCTTTTTAACCCTTGCTGCTGAGATTTTTGGAAATATATAGAAATCCTGATGATTTATGTGGGTTTATTTTGTATCCTACAACTTTGCTAAAATTCTTGATTATTAACAATAGATTTGTAGTTGATTCTCTAAAATTCTTCAAGTAGACTATACTATTTCATTTCCTATTTTAATCTCTTCAATTTGTTTTTCTTCTCTAATTCCTATTGCTAGTGTTTCTAGAAGAATGTTAAATGAAAATGTGGCAATGGTCATCCTTGTTTCACTTTTGATCTCTTTGGGAAGGCTTTTAATTTATCCCCATTGCAAATGATGCTTGCTTGTGGTTCTAAAGATATACTGTTCATTATTTTTAAGAAAGGCCCTTCTATTGCTATACTTTTTAGTATGTTCAATATGAATGGGTGTTGTATTTTGTAAGTCTTTAAAAGGCGTTTTCTGTAACAATTGAGATGATCATGATTTCTGTTGGTTTGGTTGTTAATATGTTCAATTATTCAGATGGTTTTAGTAATATTAAACCATCCTCGCATTCCTGGTATAAATCCCACCTGAAGGAAAGTGAAGTGCTAGGAATAGAAAATTTTTTGGGTTAACAGATTCTAATTACACACTACCTGCCTCAAGTGTGTTTCTTGTAGATAACATATGGATGGATTCTGATTTTTAATCCATTCTACTATCAGCTTCCCTTTTATTGGTGAGTTCATCTCATTCACATTGATAGTTATAACTTTCTGTGTATTTTCCTCCATTTTTACTTTCTTCTTAGATTCTGTCTTTTCTCTTATCCCTCTTCCCTGTCCTCTAATTTTTTGCTTGGAGTCAGTTTCCCCCCTTTCCCTCCCTAATGTTACTCCACTTTCCAGTACCTCCCTCTTATTCATTTCACTGTTATTATAGTGCCTTTTGAAAGACTCCTACCCTCTCTCTCCCTTGTATTGCTCTCCTCCCCAGCAGCCCATTCATTACCCTTCTACTTCCATAAAGGGTACATTACAATTCTCTGCCCCAATGATTCTGATTGTTCTTCCCTCTCTGAATCAATTTCAATGCACATAAGATTTAAGTGTTATCTGTCTCTAACCTCTTTCACTCTTTCATTGTATTGGTCTTCCCCCCTTCCCCGCCATGTGTTTCATTATGAAATGTAAATTTACCCCATTTTATCTCTTTTCCCATTTCTCTTAGTATTATCCCATTTTGTTACCCCTAGTTTTTAATATATATGTATATATATATATTTATTTATATATATTTTTTGCATTTTTATCCTATGCAGCTTGCCATTATTTTTTCTAAGTATACTTTTTCTAGCTACCCTGATGATAATAACTATTTTTAAAAATTAATTTATTTAGTCAATTTAGAACATTATTCCTTGGTTACAAGAATCACATTATTTCTCTCCCTCCCCTCAACCTACCCTTACCACAGCCTATGTACAATTACATTGGGTACTACATGTGTCCTTGATAAAAACCTATTTCCATGTTGTTGGTGTTTCCATTAGGATGTTCATTTAGAGTCTGCATCCCCAGCTATATCCCCTCAACCCATGTATTCAAGCATTTGTTTTTCTTCTGTGTTTCTCTTCCCACAGTTTTTCCTCTGAATGTGAATAATATTCTTTTTTTTTCTCATATATTCCTCCAAGTTGTTCAGGATCACTGCATTGCCAGTAATGGAGAAGTCCATTACATTCAATTGTACCACAGTGTTTCAGTCTCTGTGTACAATGTTCTCTTGGTTCTGCTCCTTTCACTATGCATCAATTCTTGGAGGTCATTCCAGTTCCCATGGAATTCCTCCATTTTATTATTTCTTTAAGCACAATAGTATTCCATCACCAACATATAACACAATTTGTTCAGCCTTTTCCCAATTGAAGGGCATCCCCGTATTTTCCAGTTTTTTTGCCACCACAATGAGCTCAGATATGACAATTCTTGTAAAAGTCTTTTTCCTTATTATCTCTTTGTAGTACAAACCCAGCAGTGCTATGACTGGATCAAGGGGCAGAAAGCCTTTTAATGCACTTTGGGCATAGCTCCAAATTACCCTCCAGAATGGTTGAATCAATTTACAACTCCACCAGCAATGCATTAATTTCCCGAAGTTGTCACATCCCTTCCAACATTCATTACTTTCCATAGCTGTCATGTTAGCCAATCTGCTATGTGTGAGGTGATGCCTTAGTGTTGTTTTGATTGGCATTTCGCTAAGAGATTTAGAACACTTTTTCATGTGCTTATTAATAGTTTTGATTTATTTAACTGAAAATTGCCTATTCACTTCTGTTGCCCATTTATCAATTGGAGAATGGCTGTTTATTTATACAATTGGTTATCTCTTTATAAATTTGAGTAATTAGACCTTTGTCAGAGGTTCTTGTTATGAAAATTGTTTCCCAATTTGTTGCTTCCCTTCTAATTTTGGATACATTAGTTTTGTTTGTACAAAAACTTTTTAATTTGATGTAATCAAAATTATTGATTTTACATTTTTTGATTTTTTTTCTAGCTCTTGTTTGGTTTTAAAGTCTTTCCTTTCCCAAATATGTGACATGTATACTATTCTGTTTTTACCTAATTTGCTTATATTTTACTTCTGTATATTCAAGTCTTTCACCCATTTTGAGTTTATCTTGGTGTAGGTTGTGAGATCTTCATCCAAACCTAATCTCTCCCATATTTTCTTCAAAATTTCCCAGCAGATTTTATCAAAAAGTGGGTTTTGGTCCCCAAAGTGGGGATCTTTGGGCTTGTCAAAGACTGTCTTGCTGAGGTCACTTACCCCAAGTCCATTCCACTGATCCTCCTTTTGGTCTCTTAGACAGTACCAAATTGTTTTGATGACCACTGCTTTATAATATAGTTTGAGATCTAGGACTACAAGGCTGTCTTCCTTCACATTTTTTTCATCATTTCCCTGGATATTCTTCATCTTTTGTTCTTCCAAATGAATTTTGTTTTTTTTTTTCTTAATTCAGTAAAAGAGTTTTTGAGTAGTTCAATGTGTATAACACTAAATAAGTTAATTAATTTGGGGAGGATTGTCATTTTTGTTATATTAGTTCATCCTACCCATGAGTAGTTGATGTTTTTCCAATTTTTTAGATCTAGTTTTAATTTTGCAGAGAGTGTTTTGCAGTTGTGTTTATATAATTCCTTTGTTTGTCTGGGCAGATAGATTCCTAAGTAGTTTATGTTGTCTAAGGGGATTTTAAATGGAATTTCATATGTCATATCATCCACAAAGAGTGATAACTTGGTCTCCTTGTTGCCTATTTTAATGCCTTCAATTTCTTTTTCTTCTCTAATTGCTATAGCTAGTGTTTCTAGTATAATGTTAAATAATAGAGGTGATAATGGGCATCCTTCTTTCACTCCTGATCTTATTGGGAAGACTTCTAGTTTGTCCCCATTGCAGATGATGTTTGCTGATGGTTTTAGATATATACTGTTTATTATTTTTAGGAAAGGGCCCTCTATTCCTATGCTTTCTAGTGTTTTCAATGGGAATGAGTATTGTGTTTTGTCAAAGGCTTTCTCTACATCTATTGGGATAATCATGTGATTTTTGATGGTTTGCTTGTTAATATGGTCAATTATGCGGATCATTTCCCTAATATTGATCCATCCTTGCATGCCTGGTATGAATCCTACCTAGTCATAGTGAATAACCCTCACGATCACTTGCTGGAGTCTTTTTGCTAGTATCCAATTTAAATTTTTGCATGTATATTCATTAAGGAGTTTGGTCTATAGTTTGTTTTTTTCCCTGCTTTTGACCTGCCTGGCTTTGGAATCAATACCATATTTGTGTTGAAAAAGGAGTTTGGTAGAACTCATTCATTGCTTATTATGTCAAATAATTCATATAATATTAGGAGTAGGTAATCTTTGAATGTTTGATAGGATTCATTTGTGAATCCATCTGGACATGGGGACTTTTCCTTAGGAAGTTCTTTGATACCTTATTCAATTTCTTTTTCTAATATGGGGTTGTTTAGGTAGTCTATTTCTTCCTCTGTTAATCTAGGCAATTTATATTTTTGTAAATATTCATCCATAACACCTAGATTGCCATAATTATTGCCATATAATTGGGCTTAATAATTTTTAATGATTGCCTTAATTTACTCTTCATTAAAGATGAGGTCTCCCTTTTCCTTTTGGATACTAAAAATTTAGTTTTCTTGTTTCCTTTTCTTAATTAGATTGATGAGTACATTGTCTATTTTATTTTTTTTCAAATACCAGCTTCTAGTCTTATTTATTAAATCAATAGTTCTTTGACTTTCCATTTTATTAATTCCTCCTTTAATTTAGGATCTCCAATTTAGTCTTCATATGAGGATTTTTAATTTGTTCACTTTCTAGATTTTTAATTTACATGCCCAATTTATTGAACTCTGCCCTCTCTATTTAGTTAATATATGAACTCAAGGATATAAATTTCCCCCTGAGTACTGCTTTGGCTGCATTCCATAGGTTTTGAAAGGATGTCTCATCATTGTCATTTTCTTTAATGAAATTACAAATTGTTTCTATGATTTGTTCTTTAACTGATTTTGGAGAATCACATTTTTTTAAATTTCCAATTAATTTTTTATTTGACTCTCCATGTACCCTTAGTAATTATTATTTTCGTTGCATTGTGATCTGAGAAAGTTGCATTTTTATTCCTGTTCTTTTGCACTTGTTTGCAATATTTTTATGCCCTAATACATAGTCAATGTTTGTGAATGTACCTTGTGCTGCTGAAATGAAGGTGTATTCTTTTTTGTCCTTATTTATTTTTCTCCACATATCTACTAACTAATTTTTCTATGATTTCATTCATTTCTCTTACCTCTTTCTTATTTATTTTTTGGTTTGATTTATCTAGATATCATAGAAAAAGGTTCAGGTATCCCGTTAGTATAGTTTTTCTATCTATTTCATCCTTGAGTTCCAGTAGTTTCTCCTTTAGAAATTTGGATGCTATTCCATTTGGTGCATACATGTTGACATGGTATTTCCTCATTGCCTATACTGCCATTTTTCAGGATGTAATTAACTTCCCTTACTCTTTAAACTAGATCTATTTTTACTTTGGCTTTGTCAGATATCATGATTGCAAATCATGACGTTCCTTCTTCCTTCCCTTTACTTTGGAGTGTTTTCGAATTCCAGCTTTTGGGGGTGTACCTTTTAAGTTGAGTCCAGCAGGAGGGTTCGTTGGCTCTCTCTTATTTTTAGGTTTGATTTTCACTTCCCTAGGAACATTTAGTTTTTAATCAGTAAGGAAGGGTTTTCAGAGGTCTGAAAGTTTGCTGCCTCTATGTTGCCATCTTGACTCTGTCTCTCCATTAATAACAATTTTTAAGAGTTACTAATATCACTTTTCTCATAGGAATACAAATCACTTGAACTTATTGGATCCATTAAATTCCACTCCCCCCCTTTCTTAATAACCTTTAGGTTATTCTTTTGGATTCTGTGTTTGGACATCAGATTTTCTGTTTAAGTCAAGTCTTTTTTGTAGGAATGCTTGGAACTCTTCTATTTTGTTAAATGACCATACTTTTCCCCTACAAGAATATAGTGTAAAGATTAAAATTAATAAATAGATACTCCAAGTATTATTTTAATACTATTTATTAAAAATAAACTTAGAGCAAAAAGGGAAAATTAAACACCAGAGAAAAACCCATCTTCTCCTAGCTCCACACTGCGACAGCCAGGCAGAGCCACAGGGAGAGCGGGCACAAATGAGAAATCTCATGTGGGTGGAAAATGGAAACTCTGATGCTCCATTCATGTAAGGAGATACACAAACAGGAAAAGGAAAAGGGCACTGTGGGAAATTTAGTCTCTAGGGTTCAAGGTTCTAAATCAATACATTTCCCCATCCACCACTGTGATCATCTGGGAGACCAGTCTCCCCAATGGATCATAAATACATAACTAATTTATAACTTGAACTAGAGGTATATACAAATGTTACAGATTTTAAAGGGAAATTACAATAATTTGGGGATATTTAAGGGGTAAAATTCAGGGGTTGTTCACTGAATATATTATACTAGTGGTTGTCAGGGATTAAAATTCAATCCCAGTAAAATACTCAAGTCTTTTTGGAATTTTATAGTGGTTTAATTACAATAGAGGAAAGAAATTAAGAAGAAGAGAGAGAGGAAAGGGAATTGGACTGCTCTGGCAAGCCAGATAGGAGTTCAGAGGCCTAATCCAAGGGGTCATCTCAATCTAGCTTGGCTTCCTGTCTCGAGTCCTCCTCTGAGATGAGGGGCCTACTAGGAAGATAGAGATTTAGGAAGTAAAGGAAATGAGGAATCTGCCTAAACCACTCACCAAGCATGCTAAGAATGCTGCCACAAGCTCCCAAAACTGAAAAAGCCTAAATCTCCATAAGAGAGAGGATGTGACACAAAATATATAGACAGTCCTTTACATCACTTCCTGCGTCTCACATATACCAATGGTTGCTTAAGCTTGATTTAGGACAGCCCAGGGGGACTGTCAGTTGTTTCTTATTTGGCACTTCCTATCACATGTTGGTCATAGGTCATCCTCCTCAATACTTAATCCTTAAGTAGGGGTGTAGACATTCCTGGTTGCTAGAATTCTAAGACTAACAGGGTGGAGAAAATCTAAAATTCGCAGATAAGTGGAAAATAAAACGGAAAAAAAACAAAACTAATAATAAGTACATTGATAAAAAGCCAATTATTAGTCAGGACAAAAGATCCCCTGTTGGCATGAAAGTGTACATTCAAAACATAAGCATTTCAAGCCCCCCAAATTTCAAATTCACTCTATCTCAAAGTTCACTCTGTATCTTCTGGTACAGCATGTGGTATCTCTAGGCATCTTCTCAGCAGCTTCTAGATTCTGGGTGGTAGTCTCTTTTTCTAAATTAGGTTCAAATTCAAGCCAAAGTTCAGAACAATAACATGTTCCCCATGAGGAAAATAATAATACACCTCCTCTTTATGAGGATACAGGGATACATGTAGGAATTACAGAGAGATACATAGTCAAGTCATAAGGCATATGAATCAAGTATCAAAAACATTGTATCAAGTATCTGAGTCAGAAAAACTTATAAAAAGAAAACTTGAAAACATTTCTGGGAAGAAGGGAAAAAAGAAGAAAAAGTATCACAACTCACAATAGGTTCTTGTAGCGATCCATGTCTCATAATCATACAGCAAAAACTAGATCTTGAGACAAATGGGAATTATAATTCCCTGGTTCAACTCTTTTCTTTGTTCTTTTGGGATAACTGAGCCAGAACAATCAAAGTTATATGCTCGATATAGAGTGTGCCACAAGGAAGTCCTGCATTTAAAACATGTTAAATATCCACAACCTCGAGTCTCTCACATGATCAAGTCATTGTGCTTTTTGTGCATAATGTCATCAATCCCCATAGGATTGGCTTGGTTTTTTTAACCTTTTTGTGCTTGTTTGCCACTTTGCAGGTCAAGTTCTGTGCTCCTTTGTGGTCTGTTTGTCCTTTTATTAGACATAGTAAGCAAGCAAAAGTTTCATAGTATTTAAATAAGTAGTGACAGGTTGCCATAGTCCAAAACCTTTTTGGGTATGCTTTTTTATAATGATAGGTAAATGGACATCTTAGGTTATGCTATTGCAAAAAGTAAAAATAGTTTAAAAAACTTTTTAATACTAGTCACATGTCAAAAGCAAAAAAAATGAGAAAAAATTAATACTGTATGACACACATATGAAGAAAACAAAATATTAAAATTGTATATATTTCACAATTACAGAGATAAAGTATAGGGACTTCTTTAAAAAAATCCATTTCCTCTTTAACTTACCATGATCTGTGGTGTGAGTGCAAATAAGGTAGAGAAAACAATGTGAGTGTAAATGAGGTAGATAAATCAATGTGAGAGTAATTCAGGTAGATAAAGCAATAATACATTCAAGAAAATACAAAAGAAAATTAGGAAAGGCACAAAATGTTAGAAAAGTTACATCAGGTCAATATAGGTCACTAATACCGATTTTCTTCTATGAGTTAGTATATGTGTTGCTCTATAAGGCAATTTGTCCAAATATAAGGATCAACCAAATAAAGTGCAACAAAATAGTACAAATCCAGCAATAAAGAAGTCCAATTGCAATCAATAGTCAAATTCAATCAGTGCAAGCAATCATTCAACATCAACAGAAGGTAATTGTTTTACATGACTACAATGAATCCAAGAGTGCCTCTCTTCAACTTTTATGGCTATAGGTATAGTTAGTAGGACCTGGAATGGTCTATCATAAGTAGGTTCAGTCGACCTATTACATTTGAAATTCTTTATTTTATCACCTGGGTTTAAATCATGCAGCGAGAAATATATGGTGCCTGTTTGAACAGCAGCTCCAGAGCTGTGGAGTCCTTGCAATTTTGTTTGTAATTGTATGATATGTGTAACAATGCTTGTATCCCCTCCTAACAATGAGGCATAGGCAGAGGAAAATGGTTGTGCCTGAATAGGTAGATGTCCAAATAGCATCCCAAATAGTGAGATGTGTAAATCAACTCTTGGTCTACTTCTGAGATAAAAGAGGACCAGAGGTAGAATTTCAGGAAACTTTAAATGAGTCTCCATGCACAATTTGCCAATCATGGTTTTAAGGTTTTTATTTATTCATTCAACTTGGCCAGAGCTCTGGGGATGATATGGTGTATGAAATTTAGGAGTTATGCCCAAACATGTATAAATTTGAGATAACACAGGATCAGTAAAATGAGGTTCTTTATCCAAATCAATACATGCTGGCAGGCCAAAATAAGGAATAATTTCTTTCAAAAGTATTTTAGCAAAAAAAAAAACACTGTGGCATGAGCAGTAGGAAATGCTTCAGGCCACCTGATAAGTTGATTGAGTATGACCAAATTTATACTGTCCAGTTTTTGGCATAGAGATAAAGTCAACTTGTAGATGCTCTAATGATGTGTAAGCAAGAATAAATCAACCAAAGACTTTTCTTCAAAAGGTGTGTTGATTAAAGGCCTGGCAGGTAGAACAAGCTGTACATACATTGGAGGCAATTGTAGTTATTCCAGGTGCTATCCATACTCTTTTAACAGAGTCTACAATGTCTTATGTGCCAAAATGGCCACATTTATGAATGGAGTGACAAATCTGGTTATAGAAAGCCCTAGGGAACAAGGATTTGCCATCTGATGATAAATATACTCCATTAATCTGTTTTGCTTTAAATCTCTGCTTCCATTTTTCCACTTCTTGTCATTATAAGAAAGGGATAGATTCAAATCATCAGTAATTGTTAGTGGCAAAATTAATTCAGGTCCCTTTAAAGCTGCTAGTTTTGCTGCTATATCTGCTTAGTTATTTCCCCTGGAGACAGGGTCAGTGCCATCTGTGTGTGCAGAGGAGTGCATGACAGCTATGGCTTTGGGGAACTGGATGACAGAAAGAAGTTCAGTAATAAGGTTTGCATTGACAAGACAGTTTCCAGCTGATGTTAAGAATCTCCTCTGAAGCCATAACATGCCAACAATATGGCATATGCCAAAGGCATAGCAGGAGTCTGTGTAAATTGTGACTCTTTTGTCCTTTGCAATGATACAGACATATTTGAACGCTTTCAGTTCTGCACCTTGTGCTCTTACATTTGAGGGTAAGAAAGCTGACCACAGAGTATCAAATTCAGTTACTACTGCAGCTCCTGTATAGAAGACAACATCTCTCATAAATGAAGAACCATCTATAAATAATATTAAATCTGAATTATCCAAAGGGGTGTCCAGTAAATCATTATGAGGTTTATCAATAGTGGACATTAAAGATGTATAGTCATGTAAAGGTTCTCTGGAAATTGGTAAATCAGGGAACAAAGTTGCAGGATTAAGAACTCCACAGTGTTTTAGTGTGATATGTTCATTATTCAATAAGGTTACTCATACCTAGTAATCCTTTGGTCAGTAAATGCCTGTGTCCTATTTGACCTCGTGTGGGCACATTATGGTCAGAGGACATCCCAATACCAGATTGGCAGATTTCATTACCAATAAAGCTGTGGCATCTACTCCTCTAATGCAAGGTGGTGCTCCTTCAGCTATTGGGTCAAGCTGGGCTAAATAATAGGCTACTGGGTGTTGAGCAGCTCCCAAAAGTTGAGTTAGAATACCTGAAGCTACCCCCTTTTTGTTCATGGACATATAAGATAAATGGTTTATTTTAATTTGGTATGCCTAGAGCAGCAGCAAAAAGAATAACTTGTTTTAAATTTGAAAAAACTGTTAGGTGTTCTGTTTTCAAGTTAAGTGGTTCAAGGACCAAGTTTTTATGAGTGCTACAAAAAACTTAGTGATTTCTCCAAACAAGGGGATCCACTGGTGACAAAATCCTGTTGCTCCAAGAATCACTCTCAATTGCTTTTTAGTGGTAGGAGCACTTAATTTCTGTATACTTTCAATATGCTTAGGAGAAATAAAATGGGACCCAGGAGCAGCAGAATGGGGTGTGAAGGGGTGGGATGTTTCAGTTGTGCAAGCTAACAGAAGTTTGAAACCATGGGGGTGGGGCAGGTCCCCAGCCTGGCCATTTGGCCAGGGGTTGGGCTGCCAGCAGGAGAAGCAAAGCCTGGTGTGTCTAGGTTCAAGCAGCCTCTGGAACTAGTGGGCTAGGCAGTAGCAGCAGCAGCAACAACAACACCCTAGGTTGGGTGTGGAGGTTGACAGAGAGTGGTAGCAGGCATCATGTGCTCGGAAGGGGTGGGGGGTGATGTTCACAGCCTGGCCATGTAGCTGGGGTTGGGCTGCCAGTGGGACGCAGCTTAGGCTATAAACCAGTATCCATTTTTAGAATGAGGAATGAGCCCCATCTGGGGTGGCTGCAGGAGCAGCCTAGGTTTGAAATATCCTGGTAGAGGGAGTCCTTAAAAAATTCTCAGTTCAGGTCCCTTTGTAGTGGGCCTATTATAAAGATAAAAATCAATAATTTGATATTCCAAGTATTATTTTAATATTATTTATTAAAAGTTGACTTAGAGCAAAAGGGGAAAATTAAATGCCAGAGAAAAGCCCAGCCACACCTAGCTCCACTCTGCTACTGCCAGCCAGAGCCTCCCGGGAGAGCAGGCACCAGTGAGAGAGCCAGTGTGGGCAGAAAGTGGAAATTCCAAACCTCCATCCACATATGGACATGCACAACCAGGTAAAGGAAAAGGGGATTGTGGGAAATGTAGTCTCTAGGGTTCAAGATTCTAAATCAATACAATAGTCAATTTTGCTGTGTAATTGATTCTTGATTGTAGGCTCAGTTCCCTTGTTTTCCAAAATATCATGTTCCACACCTTCCGATCCTTCAGTGTGGATACAGTCAAGTCCTGTGTTATCCTAACCATGGCTCTATTATATCTGAATGGTTCCTTTTTAGCAACTTCTAATATCTTTTCCTTGGTCTGGAAGTTCTTAAGCTTGGCTATAACATTCCTAGGCATTGTCAATTGGGCATTTAATATAGGAGGTGATCTGTGGATTCTTTCAATCTCTACTTTACCTTCCTGTTTAAGAATATTAAGGAAGTTTTCTTGCATGATTTCCTGAAGAATAATGTCCAGGATTTTTCTCTTGTGATAATGTTCAGGTAGTCCAATAACTTTTAAATTGTCTATTCTGAATCAATTTTCAAAGTCTGTTGTTTTTTCAATGAGGTTTTTCATTTTTTCCGCAATTTTTTTTCATTCTTTTGATTTTGTTTTATAGACTCTTGCTGCCTTGTGAAGTCATTTATTTCTAGTTGTTTTATTCTAATTTTTAAAGACTAAATTTTGTCCCTGGCTTTTTGATATCCTTTCCCTTTTGGTTTGTTTTTCTTTGTAGGTCATTGTTCACTTTCTTTGCCTCATTTTTAAGCTGGTCAATTCTGGCTTTTTAGAAACAATTTTCTTGTTTTAGTTCATGTGCCTCTGTTTCCAGATGACCTATTTTGATTTTTAAGTTTTTTTTTCCAATTTTCTTCAGTTTCTCTTAATTGTTTTTTGAATTGTGTTTTGAATTCTTCCAAAGCCTGTGTACAAATTCACTGGAATTCCTGCATTTTTGCTTCCTCTATTCCACTGTAATTTCTTTTTTCTTTTTCTGTTGTTTACTCATATTTTTCCCTTCTTTCCCCCAAGTCATTATCTGTATTCTTATTCCTCTGCTTATTTTCTGGTTCTGGGGGTTTGAGCTATTCTGTACTGAAGGGTCTTCTTCTGTGCTCTCCTGACTAACTGGATTAGGCTGATGCAGCTGGCCTATTGTATGGATGAACCCTAGGGCCAGATCTTCCCCCACTGCCAGCAGAAGCAGAAGGAGAATTTGAAGGCATAGAAGCTAAAGGGCAGTTAAATTCATTCTCCTCTCCTCCCCCTTACTAGCTGCCTCCCCTGTAGGCTGCCAGGACAGAGCCTGAGTGTGCAGACTTGGCACTAAGGTACTCTGTTACAGTTACAGGCTTAGCCCTGGGATCCCAGTCAGCAGGATTTTTACTGTGGGTCTGAGTGCAGTAGATAGGGGAGGGATATTGGAAATTGGGCTCCCCTGTCCTCTGAATGCTTCTTATCTACACTATTGCTAGATTAGATTAAGCCTGGCTGTGCTGTTCTGGTGGAGCTTGTGACAGAGACTGGCATTAGAGAAAAAAGTGCCAAGCTGAAGAGTATGTGAAATTGATCACCTGGATGGGGGAGGGGCCCCAGGAGTTTGGAATCTTGAGGAGGAGAGGACTCTGGCTGGTAGAGAAGGGTCTCTCTCAGTCTTGAGAAGCTGAAGATAGAAGGTGGGAAAAGGATTTTCTCCTGAGGGTTACCCACTTTTTCCTGCTGGTGACTGGAAAATTGTTTCCCCCATTTACCAATTAAAGGACTTTCTGAAGAGAAACCTGTGCAGACTTTATCTCAGCTCCTATTGCCCAGGGGCGAATCAACCTGACTTTCTTTCAGGGGGCTCAGGGTGAAGGCTTGAGTTCCCTCCAGCCTCGAGGAGGGAGGAAAAGGGTTTAGATAGAGACAGGGACCCCCTTTTCCCACTTTCCTTTTCCCTGCCCATCATTCCTTTTGAATTACCTGATTGAGTTGAAATTAAAAGTTATCTGTTCCCCAATCTGAGTGTGAGTGAGCATAACAAGAGGTGGCCCTTTGAACTTGAGTAGTAAAGGGGGGACAAGAGGGACAAGAGGGAATTTGGGAGAGCAGCTTTAGCTAATGAGGGGAGGCAGAAGGAGCAAAATCTTCAAACCCCCTCTCCTCTCTCTGAGCCAACCCTAAACATCAGCTGTCTCCCCTGTACCCCACTTTGAGAAAGAGGTCTCCACTCTTTCCCTCTCAATACTGAAAGTCTTAATTTTTTAATATAAGCTGAATGTGCCTTGAGGCTAAAGTCTCCAGAGGCAGAAGCGCAAGATGGAGGTGGTGGCTAAAGCTCTGCTTGACCAAGCTGGTCTCCTCTCTTCTCCTTTCCTCCAGCTGCTTCCTGCCAGTCATGGCCAGAGTGCCCCAGGTGGCAGTATCAAGGCAGCCCCTCTGTGCTGGAGCACTTGCCACCCCCATCCCTCCCCTGACCTCAGCAACTGTCAGCAACCACAGGAGTCTCAAAAGAGTAGGGGGGCATGGATTGGGCACCTTCATTCCTTCCTTTTGTTAAACCTGAGAATTCAACCATCTCTGAGTACCTTTTAAGTTGAATCAAGCAGGAGGGTAAACCGGCTCTGCCCTATTGTTGAATTTGTTTTTGTGTCCCGCTAGAAGTGTTTGTGACTCAAGTGAGATAGAATAGCTAAAATTTTATCTAGGGATTCTTTCCAATACCTTTTCTCAAAGTTGAATTATTTTTCCAAAAGAAGTACTTCAAAATTGTCTAAGCCTAAAAAGCTTTTGAATTGTCCTTGTGCTTAGACCTAGTAGGCATTATTCAGGGGAAAGTGAATAACCTAAAGATTTTCAGTTTCAAACACAGGCCCCTACTTTTTTCAGAACATAGCCCATTCTTAGTAGTTACTTACACATATACTTCCATGGTGGCCCTTCCCTCAGATTTCATAGCTGTGAGCACAGAAGTTAAGTTACATTGTGGAATGGGGGATTCAGACACATATCAATGCAGTGAAAAGCTGAAAGAAATCTTAAAGATCATCTTGTTTTCTCATTAAAAGTGGAGGTCTACATGAGTAGAGATTATTTCTTTGCTTTTATAATATCTCCAGCATCCAATATAGTATCAGAGACAAAGAATTAGGATTTTTTAGATGCTTATTGATTGCTTATTTCAGTACTTTTATCTTAGAGTTAAGGGAAGTGAAAATGAAACTCAGAGACGTTATGTGATTTATCCAAGGTGACCTAGATGAACTCATATATAAGTATATAAACATCATATACACATTAGTTATGTACATATATATAGTGTTTTATCTAGAAATATATATGCTGTACCTGTTGATTTAAAGAGGAAAGAGAGGAAATGAAGTAGAGAGGGAGGCAGAAAGCATTGAAATGGTATCTATATTTAATATAAAAAATACATTTATATAATATTCCAGTATGTACATATATAGACATACCCAAACAGAAAGTAATTATACTTACACATATAGACCATTAATATATATACAGTGTCTCAAAAGTCTTGATATACAGCCTTGTTTTATATATATATATACTTATAAAATTTGTAACATTTTAATATATGTATATATGTGTGTGCATATAGGTATTTGCCTATACATTTAGTGTTTTGTTATGATCCACATGTATCCTTTCCAACTTTATGTTATATTTTTTCAGGAAATCAGCAATATTTATAAAATTCCTATAACAATCAGTTTCTATGTTTATATCTACTAGGATCTACCTAAACCATAGTTGGTTTTCTGTTTGTTGGATTTTTGAGAGCAGCAAAAGTTTGCCACTAGAGAACAATTCCAGATTGAATTTATACTGCTAGTTTTAAATGAACTTTAAATGAAGACTGAAATGAAGACTCCAACAAGTGAACACAACAAGCAAAATCAGGTTATTCTTATTTTCCCCGATTTGCTTTTGATTCTATAAGAAACGCAATTCCAGTTAATATTGATTCCAGGATACAGTGGGTTTTATCTTATCATAAAAATGTGCTTTTGGGGGCAGCTGAGTGACTCAGTATGTTGAGATCCAGGCCTAGAGATAGAATGTCCTAGATTCAAATCTACCCTCAGACACTTCCTAGCTGTGTGACCCTGGGCAAGTCACTTAACCCCCATTACCTAGCCCTTACCGCTCTTCTGCCTTGGAACCAATACACAATATTGATTCTAAGATGGGATTTAAGAGTTTAAAAAAGATGCTTTTATTTGCAATTATTTATTTTATAGTCATATAGTCATTATATATATACATATATATAGTCATTAAGGAAATAAATAGGCATGTGAACATAATATTAAGTGATCATGTTAGAACAGAAACATATATATATATATTTAATCATGTTTCATTTAAAATATAATTCCTACATTTAAATTATATACCCTTAAATAGTTCAAAATCAAACACAATAGTTGACTGGTGTGATTATATCTACTACATAATATATAATTTTTTATATTTTAATATATTGTGTATGAATTATTGAGTCTATCTAAAACAAAAGAAAATGAACAAACAGAAAATCCCATCATTACATAGTGGACATTCTTCTTTTGATAAGTGTCTTCATTAAACTGAATGAGAGAGATTATTTATTACCAAATGGAAGCAAAAATTTCTATCTCAGAAGAAACGACTTCATTCCTCTGCTGTAACCCTTGAGAATCCAAACTATTTCCCAGGTTATAAAAAAGTATTAAATTAAGATTTTCATGGAGATCCAGTGCTAACCTGAAAATTTTCAATATTTTACTACTTCAATGAATACATCATTTCTTTGATGTATGTATTACATGGTTCTTTCATACCTTCTCCCATTTTATTTTTGTCCATGTTCACCCATTGATACTCTATTAAGGAGCCCACCAAAATGACAACAGTCTTCTGTTAAATCCTGTTTATATGTTTTAGAAATGAGCATGGCACATGAGCTCCCCAGGAAGTATCTTGTTCTCTTCTGTAAGGATTGTAAGGCTGAAGTCTTTTAAGTAATCACAGATTTCACAGGGGACTACTGTACTACTCTAGGGCTTTGATTGAACAATCAAATATTACCTGAAAACCAGAATATCTGTAAGCTGCCTATAAAAAGTTAAACAGTATAAAAAGGTTCTAATGAATTATATAAAACTATTTATCAATATCATTATATTTATAATCATCAATTCAATGTCTTCTGAATGCCATATAGCTATGATAGGGAATAAAGGATTTACCTAATAGTCCAAAAACATAAAAATTAAGACAACTTAAAAGTCAATAGAGATTTGGGTAGAGTAAAAAATGTAAAAAACAAAACCAAAAACATAGCACAGCACTCTCCAACAACTTATCCACAGAGATCTATAAAGTACACTAAATGGCATTCTGGTCAGGAAACTTAACAAAGTACAATGAATTATCTTCTATCCTAATCAGTATAGGTAAAGAGGTTGAGAGGTCTTTTCGAATTGGGGCTACCTCTAGCTAGGAATGGCTTTGTTGATCATTCTATCACATGGAATGAAAGGAATGAGAATGTGCCCATGGCAAGAAGAAGGCCTGGATCTAGCCTGAGAGTCCTGACCTTGCTCAGGGCACAGAAACAGGGACCATTAGTAAGTTCCAGTATTCACTAGTTCTGGGTCACTGACACAGGGTGAACTGAAGAAGTGATCTGTGCATAAGAGCAACATTCTAAGATGTAGAACATTTTCAGGTCTTTGAATATATATACTGAACAAAGAACAAGTTCAGTTGTTTGGTTCTGACATCAGGAATGATACAGGTGCTCGGTTCCATTCTGTATAAAAAAAAACAAAAACACTGGTACAAAATATGGGCTAAAAACTGACTTTATTTACATGAATATATAATTAATTGCCTCTTCACACCCCATCTATGATGAAAGACATCATGTGGATATTCACTGTTTTTATAGGCTTTTGATAATTAAATAAATCATTGATTAACAAAACCAAATATTCAAAGTATGTTAGCTAATATTTAATAAATTCTAGTACAAGGTTCAAACATTTTATCTAGCCTGTCATTAATATCTTTAGACAACAATTCTAGATAGAGGCTTATTGATCTTATCATGACAATAATTCACAAAAAGAGATATAAAGATGTACAAAGTTGACTCTTTGAGTAATAAAATCTGAGGATCCTACTATGATATAAATTCTTAGAAAATTTAAAAAAACTACTAATAATTTCCTACTTTTACTATTAACTCTATGATTCCTTTTGTTATCTTTATCAGGAATCAGGAGATAGTAAAGATGTGTTTTTGGCATAACTAAGTTTATTTCAGGAGATCTTAAGCTAACTCTGTCCTTATCCATCACAGTTCATTAACAACTGGGGCTAACCTTTCTAACACTATAGTTACACATACTACTGAAAGGACTATATGAGATAAATTAGTTTCTGATATAGTTAGATATCAAAATACATAGCAGGCAAAGCCTGATCCCCATTGAGCAAAGCTCTGGGACATAGAACAGAAGGTTCCTAACTACACACACCCTTTCTTCTCTCCCTTCTCCATGTAGGACATGTTTGTGTCTAAGAACCCCTAGAAACCTGATTGTGTATGTATGATGTAACCCAGGCAAACTCTTCTGTATGTATCAAATAACCTATGGAAACTCCCCCCATTTCATAGACCTTTGCACAATATGTGTTCTATAAAGCTCTGATATATGGAAAGTTGTATTGTGATCACTAAAGGTCTTTCTGTTCATCATTACATGTTACTTTGCATGTGGAAAGTTTGTATTGGAGCTTCAGCTCTCTTCTTTCTCCATATAAAAGTGGTTACTTTCAATAAAGTTGCCTTGTTTGCCATCAGCAAGCCTCGCCCTCCTGATCCTGGACAGTGTTTCACCTCGTCCTTCCTACTCCATCTATTCTCCTTACCCTTTTTTGAAAACCCTTGAACCTTGTCAGGCAGGTTCCTGACAAAAGTATATTTCATTCTATAGTGAAATGGCAGAAGGAATAGTGCAGGATAAGAGAGAGTAGATTAAGAGAGGGAGAAGCAAAGAAACAAACAAAATCCCTTGAGATTCCTTGGCAAGATAACCTTACTAACAGGAATGATGTGCATGCCTTAACTCCTGTAATGTGTCCAGATACTCCTAAGGCTGAAGATTTTTGACATCTCAGCTATAGAATGGCTTTTATCTTATATGGGCTAAAGATTATATAATTTGAAAAATACCTTATCTTCTTTAAGAAGATATTCTAGAAGATGGAAAAAATAACTAGCTGACTAACCACCCTCCTTTTCTGGGAAGTAGTTTGTGTAATCTAACTCTGTATAAATTATACATTTTTGTCATTTCCCCATCTTTTGATCTTGGGCTATGATAGGCATATTGTTGACCCCAACTTAGTTATTTGCAACTCTTACAAATAAAGGAAGATTAGGCAAAGTAAATTTTTTCTCAGCATTTATTTTCTTTTACAATACACGTATAACTTATCTGCATATACATATGTGTATATGTGCATGTGTGTATGTATATGACTGGATAAGACTTAGATAATTTCAAGGAAGCCATTTTATTTTTGAGAGTCTTATTGGTATGATAATAGAGGACCAAATATTTAAAGGATTTATGAGCAAATTAAAGTCTTACTCTCAAAATTGACACAAGATAAGTGAATGATAAAAAAAATTGTAGAATATAGTACATTCTATGCCATCTCAAAATGTAAAAAGAGCTTTTGTTAAATTGATGTTTTATTTAATGCAGTATCAATGTCATAACTTGCTGTTCATGAACTAGGTCTTTTATATTTTCCACTTATGTTTTTATATGTGGTATTTTAGTCACACAAAGCTTCCTCTAATTGTCTTCTCAAGGAAGATGAAGTGATTAAATAATACATATAATTATATTTCTCTTGAAATAATAAGAGCAAATGAAAGTTCATCCTGAATATCATTATGTGCTTTTGTTGTTTCATGAGTAGGTATATAATGTATTCACATTAAAATAAATGAATATGAACGTGGTTGAATCAAGTTAAAGAACCAATTTTCATACTCTTTCCCAAAAATGTATCTTCTATTCATGAAGTTTCTTTGAATATAGTGGAAAATCTTTCCCCAGACAAATGCATAAGGTGCTAAGAGTAATGAGAATTTTTTTTTCTAAAACCATTTCCATCAGAAATAATGTATAATGCAATGATCATTCCTTTCATTATGTATATATTATTAATTTTATTTAGTTTACCTCTAAATTTCTCTACTGGGAAAAAAAAATTAGTGAGTTACTATTTGTGCCCATGTAGAACACAAAAGCCATCCTACTAATTTTCACATTGGTAAATGTATTAATAAATAGCTGTTTGATTTATTTACCAAGTCACTTAGAATATTTCCATATGTATCTACCAAGTCCCTGGTCAGGGCAGAATGTTCTTTGTGATTAAGGTGGAGAAATTAAGTATTCTGTCTACCAAAAAAAAAATATTGAGAAAAAGAGAAAGCAATAGGGAGTGTAAGGTTAATTTAGAGTTGTGACCTAATCTAAATTTGATTTTTGATTGCCAGGGGATATCCCAAATAAAATACCCAAGTGAGTTTGGAAATATATGATTATTTAATCAATATATAGGGAAGAAATCAAGGAGAAGAGAAAGTTACTCTGAATTGTTTACTGTTATATTTGGTCTTAATGAGGCACCCTTTGATGTTGATTCTCTGTATCCCATTGTGTTTTCAAGTATGGGAAATCTATTGTTTCATGGCTGTTTATCATACTAATGAATGTGTTATTGTACCCTAAATTATGTAGCAGAGATGTCTTTGTCCCCCTTGTACCTAACAATATATCATCCCCATCTCTTGGAATTATCTTCCAATATTACCCCAGACCCCTACCTGGATCAGCTCCTTCTTCATCTCCCTTTCCAACAACTATAAATGTAGCCACTGGCTGACTAAACTTTGAGATTTGGGTAATAGATCAATTTGCTTCACATGCACATGTATGTACTTAATAAAAAAATCTTCATTTCAAAAGCAATATCTTTCAGTTACCTTCCTGTTCTAAAAAAAGTGAGATGGAGGTCTCCAGGGATCTATGCATCCCAGAGTGTTTATCCCCCCTTGTTAAGAGATGTTTAAGGGGAAGAAACAATAGGTAAACAGCTAAATATTTTGAGTTTATTAATGGAGAAATGGGATAGGAATGAGAATAACAAGGAGAAAGGAAATTTCTTAATCTTATCCCCAAAACTAGTTCCCCTTAATACTATCCTATTGGCTAACTTCCTAAGTTAAATAAGTTAAGTTCCCCCAAACAGAACCTCATAAACAGAGTCCAGTTATGGGCCAAGATCCCAGAGGTAAAGTCCAAAGCCAGTACCAGTAGAGATTGATGTTCCTTTTCTTGGTCTTCACTCTAGTTGCCAGTTGCCTGTTCAAGCCGTCTCTCTCCTCAAGCTGGTATCGCACAAGGGCCAGATATCTTGTAGACAGGTGGAAATTACAGATACCACCAAATCTTCAGCAAAAAGACTGTTTTTTCAGTTGGGACTACACACCCCTTTGGAATCTTGACCCAGACTCTCATGTGATTCTGAGTCACCTGTCTCTGTCAATCAAAATACAAAATACACCCTTGGGGAAGAAAAGAGTCTGTGCCTCAATTTATACTACATATATACACATATATACAAACATATAAAATATATACACACATATATATGTGTGTGCATATATATTTATTTATGTATATGGGGTATATGTATATGGAGGATATGTATCCATATATATGTGTGTTATAATGTTGTGGAGGAGAGAAAATGGGAAAAGTCTGCAACATAGCTGGAGAAACCATGACTGCAGAACTTGTCAATCAAGGAGAACATTCTAATTGGAATATTGACCAGGAAGGACTGTTAAGAAGGAACAGATGAGCTGAGAAAACTTGTTCTCTGGCCCTTGGGACAGAAAGGAAGAAGGACAGAAAGTCCTGCTCTCTGGTTTCTCTCTGCTATACTACAGTGACTAAATCTTCAAAACTATTGGCCATTTTCCCAAATCTGAACTCTATTACACCATCCACTAATTTAGGAATTGCTTTAGTATTAGAGAAATACCAAACCCTCTCTCTGTTCAATTTCTTTACCTTTCCCATTCTCCCAAATAAAGGCCCTTTACTTAAACTTAGAAAAGAGAGAGTGATTTGTTTGGCATACCAAAATACTCCCTTTGAGCTGACCTCAGTGCTACCAACAGAAGAATCAATTAAGGGGAGGTGGGAAGGGAAGAGGGAGGTAGGACAGGAAGGATGAAGGGAGGAGAGAGAGGAGGGAGGAGACTGGCAGATCAGATCTTGAAAATTATCATCTCCCACTTAAAATAATCCCCTAATACAGGGTGTGTGTGTATATATATATATGTGTGTGTGTGTGTGTGTGTGTGTGTGTGCGTGTGTGTATACATTAATGCATTGTGTATGTGTATTTATAATTACATATATTTATATATAGACACACATACATATTTATTTATAATATTTAGTTGTATATATGTATGTAGGTAGGTTCTGTTCATGTGTGGGTTCAAAAACAGAGCAATAGGGTCCTTTCTGGAAATAAACTTAATATACAGAATAAATCAGGTCATACAGAACAGTCATTTATTTCATCTACTATAAAAGAAATGTTCAATGCACAAAAAGATGTAAGTCTACATTTTACATGGACTTCAAATATGATAAAATAACAATAAATTTGATTATATCCTCCTAGGAGTTTGGTTCTTAAAACATTAAAATACCAAAGACTGAGAGAATGCTAAGTGACCATCACATTCAACATGGCTTTTTACTTAGTAACTCCCTTGAGTTCTTCATCTTATGTAAAGCCAAGGCATTGCGGGCCTGCGGGCCTGCTAAATGAGTACAGAAGAGTTTTTCCTTTCGCAAATGATATTCTTTGATTAAATCATATATCTATCATCTTGTAATTGTCTATGCTAATTTTTGATTGTTAAAAGATAAAATAAAATTGATATTGTAAATTTAAAATAAAGCCTTAAAAACTCTTTTCATTAATATGTGTTGTATTCAAGCATCAAAATCATTCAAGATATATCAATACAAATAATACTTTTTAATCATCTGATCATAAACATAATGGATAATAAAACAGATATATGTTCTTTTAAAAGTAAAAATGACTTTGCTGGAGATTTATTAATAAATTTAAGTTGAAGGAGGTCTTATGTCTGTTGATATTCTCTAGATGATCCACTGATTTTTGTTTTCCTGCTTCAAGCCCTGGAACACTGTGAAACCTCCTATGGGAAATCTATGGTCATTCCAAAGGGTTCAGACTGATTAAAAACCACTTAGATTAAAGAATGCTTATTGCCTGGATTGTAACATACAGTTGTACAGACAAGTAAAGTTTTCCTAACAGTATGTATATTTGTGATAAAGAGTAGAAATAGATAACTAAACTTAAACTGGAGGAACCCCATTACCTTCCAGGAACTAAAAAAACAAAAAAACAACTCCATTAATTGTTGTTTTTTATCTTCATCTAAAAATAAAGCCATTTCCTTTTAACTTTCTTCCTTTATCAAATCCCTCCCTTTAACAAAGGAAAGTGTTTAAACAAAACTTAGCATAACAATTTATATACTATTCCACCCCCAAATTATCCTTTCTTACTAATAAGAGGAGGAAGGTGTTTTTTCACTATCATTTATCTAACCCCAAATTGTTCTTTTAAAATTTAGCTGAGTTGCATGCCTTTCTTGTGTTAATCTAATTTAAATTACTGTACTTATTCATATTGTTCTCTTGGTTTAGATTCTTTACCTCTGCATCATTTCTTATGTCTTCCTTTTCTTTTCAGAAAGCCTAATATTCATTGCTTTTTATATTATATTACATTCATATGTCATAATTTATTCAGCATTGTCCTAATCTGTGGGCATTTGCTTTATATCCAATTATTTTTCCCATGACCAAGGTTATTGTTACAAATATTTTATTATATGTAACTTTTTTTTGGTCAATGCCATCTTTGGAATGCAAACTTAATAGTCAACGGGAATAAACAGCTTAGGGATTTTTCTTACATAATTCCAGATGAAGCCCATTTTTTAAATAACTATGTAACATTCTGGTTCTGCTAGGTGTTCCAGTGAATAGAGTGCTGGGCCAGCAGTCATGAAAAAATTCATCTTCACAAGTAAAAATTTGACCTCAAACCCTTACCAGCTATGGGACTCTAAACAAGTCATTTAGCCCTGTTTGCCTAATTTTCCTCATATATAAAAAGAGCTGGAGAAGGAAGTAGAACAACACTGTAGTATCTTTGCCATGATAACTCCAAATGCATTCACAGAGTCAAACATAACTGAAAAAATGGCTAAGCTACATATCCTGGTTTAGGTCATTGTTTCAGACAAATATATTTATCCATGTAGGAGACTCAACATTCATTGGCTAACTTCTTTGCATTACATGACAGTGTTCACTTTCATTAAATTTTTTTTTTCTGGGTAGCTTTTAAAGAGAGGAGAATATATATGTATATTTAATTTTTGCTGGATTAAAAAAAATCCTTCTTGGTAGTGGCTCAGTGTGTAAAAATTAAAATTAATCATCAATAAGTAAAATGTTATATTAAAAAGATGTATTAATGATCCTTAAAGGTAAAGGAATAAAAAGGTAACAAAATTTAAAAAAAAAAAACACGTGCCCATGACTAATCAGTCTGTTCAAAATTCCCTCTTACCACTATAAGTCACCAACAGGAAGGAAAGAGGCCAGACCAGGCACCCCCACTGAATTTATCCCTCTCTCTACAGTAAGTACATAATGACAGGAAGTCAGTGGGTTCCTGGGAAATGCAGTTTTTAAGGTAACAGATTTCCAAACACAGAAGTGGTAGGAAAAGTTTTCTATAATAACTTCTGTCACTAAAATGAAGATACTTTACTGTGAACCAATTGTGACTTATTTAGAGATTCTTTTCAGGACAAAATTACTATAATCCATTCTATTAAAAGTATGTTATAATCTGTCTTAATATCACAATCAAAATAATTTAAACATGTGAAAATCAAAGCAAAAATAAATAGCATAGTTTTATTATCATAAAATAGAGTTAAGTGTAAATAGGCCATAGATGTGCATTAGAAATAAGGAAACATATTGGACTATATAATATTATAAAAGAAATGAACATTTTATAATGCCTAGAAAGCTATATAGGTACAGCTGAAAGTCTCAGTACAAATCCTGTCTAGGAAATAATGGTTGCATTACCCTAGGGAAAGTCACTTATTGTTTCAGTTCTCTAAGTCACATTCTAAAACTATGAAGTGCATTTGCTTAATTTAATTAGAAGAAATAATTTTTTCAAGAAGAGTTCTCTATGGCAGTAAAACCAATATAATAAACTATATTTTTAAAATTCACAAAATATATAGGTGAGCTTGAGTTTCAGAAGTAATGCCAATAAATAGCAGTATGCTTTTTTATTATTTGTAGAAGAATATGGATTATTATATTTTCTTTATTATTTTGGGGTATTATGTTCTTAGTATAAATAAACAAGAAATGGACATCATGCAATATGTATATGCAATCTACATATGAGTGATAATACAGGCTTAAAGAAGAATGATGTACTCAAAAGACAACAAAAAGGAAATAAATGTCCATAATCACAGTTTTCTAGATACTATAGACTTTCTGGAGAGAAAATGACAAGTTCCCCTTATTAAAGTAGATTTCAAATGAGGATGATGAAAAATGTAATGAAATAACAGTATAAATCTACACATGTGAATTAAAAATAACAAGGATAGCACAAGTACAATCTACACAAATAAATAGTAGAATTTCTTTTTAAATTAGTAATGTTTTACTTTCAAGAATAATTTTTTTTCTTTACATAGTTTTAAGAATATGAGTCAATAAAACCTCAGCACAAATGCAAGTATTCTCTTGATTAGCGAGTAAATTTTGAGAAATAGGTAAAAACTTTTTAGGAATAAATGAGTTAGTTGGATTCTGAAGGTCAGCTAGTCTATTTGTATGAGGCTCTATACAAAACACTAGGAACTTAAAAATTGCTTTTTAATGATTGTAATAATAATGATAATAATGGTGAGACATTTTGAACTAATATAGCTCTCTATCTACAATTTCACAATTCTATATCTCCTTAAAATGATGATCTTCTACATTTTAAAGTATCTTACACAGATTTTTTTTTGTTATTTTCTAGGATAGCAAGAGAATTAAAATTCTGTTATCTACCTGTCCTCTTTAAAATGTGAGGTGAGAGACTAACAACGTCCTTGGAGCTGCAGAATAAACTCTACAGTTTATATGGATACAGAGAATCCTGAGAAAAGAGTTGTCTGACAAATCATCAAAATCAATCTATTAATCTACTAATCAAAGAACAATTTAGTGCCTACTATCTTCCAGCACTCTGATAAACTCTGAGAATACAAAACCAAAAGTTAAACAATCCCTGTCCTCCAAAGACGTACATTCTATCGTGGATGATATGTAAAAAAAAAAAAAACCAGTTGTTGAATCATTACAAAACCATTCCTAAAGCAAAATGAAAAATTCATACATAGCTTTTGGTAGACTGTAAAAAATAATCACATAAGGCAATAAGCTCACCAACATGACAGGAGGATAAGATCTGTCTGAGTCAGACTTGGAAGAGACTTTCAAGATAATCTTAGTTCAATAGTGCCAACTTTATGTATGAGAAACTGATACCCAGAGAAGGTAAGTGATTTGCTCACAGTACTACACTTAGTAAGGAACAGAAAAGCAAGATACAAATCCATGTCCATGACTCCGAATCATGCATTTTTTTTCCATTTTTCTGTGCATTATCACCATACATTTAAAAGCACATACACACATTGCATAATATGTTCTGTTTACTTTCTCTATCATTTGTCTTTAATTATTATCTTACTTCACCCAATATTCACTATGAAGCTACCTTAAATAAAAATAACCATACTACAAGAGACTAGGGAAAAAAATACACAACTACAATATTGTAGGTTTTGAATGGATCTATGTCTAAACAAATCATTATTCCTTTCAACAATTCAGATTGAAACCTATTTATTTTGTGGCCCACCTAGGATATAATACTCTTATTTCTTCAAGCAATAGTTACTCACCACTATCTCATTCCCTTTGTTGAGAAGCATTTATAAAGTGTTTCCTATGTACTAGACATTGTGCTTGGTGCTATTGATGAATGAAAAATAAATGAAACAATCCTTACTCTGGAGGAATTTTTATTCTATTGTGTGAAAGGGAATCCTTTATTCTCTTTTCTATTTTGAGTTAATCAACCAAAAACTTAAATACCCCTACTTAACACTAAGTACGGGAGTTCCCAAGTCACTTAATCAAAATGGGTAATAACTCCGGAAACTTGTGAATCCTTTGAGATCTCAAAGGATGAGAGGTAGATCACACAGATAATGCCCCCATGGGCAGTGCTAGGCAATTTGAAAGCTGTGATTGGTCCCTGTGAACTGGAGGAAAGTACAGGAAGTGATGTGGAAAAAGGAGTATTAAAAGTCCTGAACTTCCTGTCCAAGGGGTCTTTAGCTTGAATCTTTGGCTTGGAGCTTGCCTCTGGTGACTTGCCTCTTGAAGGTGGCTTTGGACTTGGACCTTGGCTTTTTGTATTCCTCCTGGATCTTCTCCTTTGGACTTTGTCTTGGGTTAGTGAGTAGCTGGACTTCCCTTCCTGGCTTCTAGAGAGATTAGTTCTGGAGCAGCCTTCTTTTTCCTGGAGGAGGCTGCATTGGTGGAACCTTTCCAGAAAACTCCACTTGGTCCTCTGACTGAGGGTTAACGAATCCTGCTGGGGTTGAGCCAGACACTGGAGCAACATTTAATGTGATAGGCTAGACATTTTCTATACCCTCTTCTTATATTTCTCTACTTTTACTCATTCTACCTCTTTGTAAATAGAAGCTACCAAAAGTCACTTAACTGAGCTATAATATTTTTAATCGGTATCCACAATATTAATTTAGAATTCTCATATTTTAGTCAAACCCCTGAATTTTAATACCTACAATTATAAAGATATATATGATACATATGTATATACATATAACACATATTCTATACATACTTAAAATACATATATTCATAGAGATACATATACTTGTCCATGTACATACTTTTGCATGTATACATGTATAGTATGCATATATATTCATGCATACATATATGTTTAAATAGAGTGTGTAGGTATGTTTATATAGAATAAATATCAAATAAATGCAATATGATTTAAAAAAGGTGTTAATAAAGGAAAGTCAATAACACTTGAAGGAGAGAATCAGAAAAGGTGTTGTGTGGAAAGTAGTGTTTTCTCTATATTTTGGTGGAAATGAGTAATTCTTTGAGGAGGAGGTGAGGAGAGCATTCTAGGCATTATAATAAATGTTTAATCCAAAGGTACAGAAATAGAAGATAGAGTGCTATCTATAAGGAACATAAGGGATACCATTTTGGTTTCACTATTGTGAAGATAGAATTAACACTTCCTTTGTCTATTTTTAGTTAAAAAAGTACCCCTCATCAGCACCTAGCTAACTATTAAGTAAGGGAGCTCACAAGTTACTTACTAGTTCATACCTCCAAAGGCCACAAGCAATTATCATGAGTATAAAAAATATGTCAATGAATTAATAAAATTATATTTCTCTACTGTTTTATACATATTAAAACTAACTCTAGAAGCCACATTATTACTATTTCAGAACAGAACCTATGAACTATCTTTCATTTTTTAAACCCTTACCTTTTGCTTTAATATCAATTCTAAAACAGGTAAGTGTCAAGAGCTAAGCAATTGGGGTTAAGGGATTTGCCCAGGGTTTCATAGATAGAGAGGTATCTGAGGTCAGATTTGAATCTAGGTCTCCCAGATGCTTTATCTACTGCGCTATCTTACTGTCCCAAACCTCTTTCATTTATCTGCAATTTCTTCATTCCTTCTGGTTTTATTTATAATGAGCATGTCAGTATGGATGAGGTACTCTACAACATGTTGGAGAAAAATTTATCTCAATTTTAGAAAACAAACATTAAAATTAATGTTTATAGGTAGTTGCATTTGTATAATAGACAAGCCAATCCATATATAAATTCAATTTAAGTTGATTAGAGTGACTAAGATAAAAAATAGTTAAGAACTAAAATAAAGCTTATTAGGAGAATTCCCAGAAAATAGAGCCAACCAGAGACCCTTCCAGTAATGAATGCAAGCACAATAATCCATAAACTGGTAGTCATTCATTATCCTGGATCCCAGATTCCCAGTTACTGGATGAGGTGAATCCTATGAATAAAAGAGTTGGCAATAAGCAGTGGCACTCAGAACCATTACTACTTAGATACTAAATGATATGATATCCCTTGGAGAATAAGGTTGTTTTTTTTTTTTTATATCCCAAAGGAAATCAGGAAGAAAAAAGTATTGGGAATATATTTCTGACTTTATTACTCTCTGAATAAGTCTTATTCAAGGCAGTTGAAGGAGAAATAAGGCACAGGAAAGGGAAATGACTACTTGATAGGAGACTGTAGAAACCAAGAAAGGCAAATTCTTAGTAATCACATGCTTAAGCAGAAAAATAACAGTTCAGGAATGAGAACATGACTAATGGAGTAGGCCCATTAATTGTTATTTTACACAATAATCTACAAATATTTTATTTTTAGCATCTTCTGACTTAATTTCTACCATTTTTCTATCATTACCATATAGAAGCAAAAGAAGAACATAACACATTTTTTATTTTTATCCATTTCATGACTTTTTTTTTACCACTAGTGGTAAATATTCTGTAGGGCACATTTCTTTACTCATCTAGATTGATTCTTACACAGCAGACACCATATGTTGTAAAGGCCATGGAGCCTGTCTTTTCAAGTCAGTAAAATTTTCTAAAATTTGTGTTCCACTGCAGAACCTCTGTACCCATGGTTAACTCTGAAATACCATGGACTATTTTGTTGATGAATGTTGACAACTTATTTAGAAAAAAATATAAATGCTTTTATATATAGAAATATCTAATAACTTAAGTAAATATATGCAAATAAGATAGTAAGGAACAAAATTGTTCTTACATTCAATTCATTTCTGGACTATGCATTCAGTGGACAGTGACATGAAAAGACAATAATAGCTACCTGCATCATTGACGTTATTATGTGGCTAGAAAATTCCAAGTCTAATAGAGGTCTTTATGATTGTTCCAAAAAATTATAGCCACATTAAGAGATTCCAAACCATTGGCATCTGATTCCTTAATTTAAATTTGTTTCGATTACTTGAATGTAAGGAATTCCAAGAGTATTTTACAAAGCAATAGTTTCCCATGTCTTCATAGGAACTCCAGATTAAAGATATATACAAAAAATGTAAATACATTCCAAGGGTTTTAAGATTTGTAAAGTGTACAGAATTAACTAAAATCCTACAAAGTTCTTGAAACAAGATATCAAATTTCCATTATAGAGAAAATATCAATGTAGGAAAACAATACAAACTTTCAAATCTATGCTGTTCATTGTTAGAATATTTTTCAAAATGACCCTTCAAAAGTCAATTAAAAAAGAAAATAATAGTAGATTGTGTTTGGAATATTTGGGATTATTATTCATTTCTTAAAAAAATAGCTTAAATCTCATAATTTGCTTTGTAGCTGACAATATACTTTACAGTAACAAAATTAAAAAGAAGTACCATTTTTTTTTTGCTTTATCATGCAAGAAAACAACTTCATAAATCATGATACTGCAATTTTTTGATAGGAGATGTGTATGCACCTAAATTACCAATGAATTAAGTGACATTTGTTTAAATATTATCAGGACAAACACTGACTAATGACTAAAGGAAAATCAAATGACAAATGTAAGCAGTTGGTTGAGGTGTCACAGAAACGGATTACTTTGATATTAATCTCAAAGTTGAAAATAAAAGAATACTTTAAGTTAAATCAATCATTTAAAATGTATTCTGCCCTAAGGAATATGTAGATTTACCTGATAATTAGAATTTATTAGTAAATGTGTTTTCAAGCTTCCCAGAATATGGGCTGATAATTTACTGGGGGTTGAAGTAGGAAAAAAAAACTGGACACATAAATCCAGTAAAAGTAGAAAGGACTTGACTTATCAATATCTTATATGAGATAATTATCAAGGAGGATAGTGTCACTGGATCACTGACTGGGAGTTTGGGGTGGAGGGATAGGGGGGATGGAGGGCAAGCTAAGTTCAATTCATGGAGAACTTTAAAAATCAGGATTTTATATGTGAAATTAGAGGTGCTATAAATCACCAGAATTTATTGAGTTGGGAGAGGAGGTCATATGGTTAAGACCTGTGCTTTAGGAAGATCATTCTGACCTCAGTTTTGGTTATTGCCATCTAAAGCAGGTCCCCTGAAAGAATGGGGGTGTCCTTCCTCTAGAGATGCAGAAAAGAGGAAGTGTTGGGATATATAACTGAGGGAAATTCCTCATTCAATTACCATAGGTTGGGATAAAAAGCTAATGACACTGCTTTGTTGAGAGGCAACAGTCCCTCTCACAACAAACATGCTATTGTTTTGGAGCTTTACCTCTGTTTTTTTATTTAGATTGACTGAAAATATTCTTCAGATGCTGAAGGGTGTCTGGGGATGAGGGGGTGTACCTTAAAAATGAAATTGTAATTACTGGTAGAAAACGTGACCAGAGAAGCTGAACTAAGGGGCACAAATGTCCTTAAGTCTCTTCTCTTCCCCAAAGATTTGGCTTGATGGCCCATGTGAAGTAAATTTTCTTTATCCTAATATATTTAAATTTTCTCATTCCTTATACTTCTTGACAACACCAACTCCCCACCTGCCATATACACAAACCACAACCAGGATTGTGATGGAGAGACAATGTTGATTATCTCCTTTCATTTATTCAGAGGAAGTCGAATAACTTTAGTTGCTCTTTTAACTAAGTAATCATTAGGCAAAGCAAATCAAACATACTCATATGGAGGTCCTATTATAAGTTTAAATTAATTTCTTTTTAAAAAGAATGGAATATATGTGTAAACTTTCCAAAAATAGTAACACTTTTGGTAGTTATATTTTAATTACAGAGATATTGCAGCATTGTGATATAATGTGATTTACATAGGTAATTGAGAATATTTTGAAGAAATCAAAAATTTTCATCAGGTTTCTTTACCATGATGCCTGGAAATTTTCTGTAATAATGGCATCAATTTTTTGTTTGTTTGCTTTTTTCACATTTCATAACACCCATATTTAATTGAATGATAATTTTGTTTCTTTAATTATTAAACATTATATTATTTGGTCATTTCCAAACATTGTTCATTGGAAACAAAGATCATTTTCTTTTCCTCCACACCCCCACCTCTCCCATAGCCGATGCACAATTCTACTGGGTGTCAGATGTGTTCTTGATTCGAACCCATTTCCAGGTTGTTGGTATTTGCATTAGAGTGTTCATTTAGAGTCTCTCCTCAGTCATATCCCCTCCACCCCTGTAGTCAAGCAATTGCTTTTCCACGGTGTTTTTACTCCTACAGTTTATCCTCTGCTTGTAGATAGTGTTTTTTAGATCTCTACAGATTGTTCAGGGACATTGCATTGAACCTAATGGAGAAGTCCATTATGTTTGATTGTACCACAGTGTATCAGTCTCTGTGTACAATGTTTTCCTGGTTCTGCTCATTTTGCTCTGCATCACTTCTTGGAGGTTGTTCCAGTCTCCATGGAATCCCTCCACTATATTATTCCTTTTAGCACAATAGTATTCCATCACCAACATATACCACAATTTGTTCAGCCATTCCCCAATTGAAGGGCATCCCCTCATTTTCCAGTTTTTTGCCACCACAAAGAGAGCAACTATGAAAATTCTTGTAAAAGTCTTTTTCCTTATTATCTCTTTGGGGTACAAACCCAGCAGTTCTATGGCTGGATCAAAGGGCAGACAGTCTTTTATTGCCTTTTGAGCATAGTTTCTAATTGCCCTCCAGAATGGTTGGATCAATTCAAAACCCCACCAGCAATGAATTAGTGTCCCTACTTTGCCACATCCCCTCCAGCATTCATTACTTTCCATAGCTGTCATGTTAGCCAATCTGCTAGGTGTGAGGTGATACCTCAGAGTTGTTTTGATTTGTATCTCTCTGATTATAAGAGATGTAGAACACTTTTTCATGTGCTGATTAATAGTTTTGATTTCTTTGGCTGAAAACTGCCCGTTCATGTCCCTAGCCTATTTATCAACTGGAGAATGGCTTGATTTTATATACAATTGATTTAGCTCTTTGTAAATTTGAGTAATTAGACCTTTGTCAGAGGTTTTTATGAAGATTATTTCCCAATTTTTTGCTTCCCTTCTGATTTTAGTTATATTAGTTTTGTTTGTACAAAAACTTTATTTTGCATTTGGTGACTTTCTAAGTCTTGCTTGGTTTTAAAATCTTTCCCTTCCCAAAGGTATGTCATGTATACTATTCTGTGTTCACCTAATTTTCTTATAGTTTCCTTCTTTATGTTCAGGTCATTCACCCATTTTTAATTTATCTTGGTGTAGGTTGTGAGGTGATGATCCAAACCCAATCTTTCCCACACTGTCCTCCAATTTTCCCGGCAGTTTTTATGAAATAGTGGACTTTTGTTCCAAAAGCTGGAATCTTTGGGTTTGTGATAAACTGTCTTGCTGAGGTCACTTACCCCGAGTCTATTCCACTGATCCTCCTTTCTGTCTCTCAGCCAGTACCGAATTGTTTTGAGGACCACTGCTTTATAGTATAGTCTGAGATCTGGGACTGCAAGGCCCCCTTCCTTTGTATTTTTTTTCATTATTTCCCTGGATATCCTTGATCCTTTGTTCTTCCAAATGAACTTTGTTATGGTTTTTTTTTTTTTTTCTAATTCAGCAAAGAAGTTATTTGGAAGTTCAATGGTTATGGCACTAAATAAATGAATACATTTGGGTAGGATGGTCATTTTTATTATATTGACTCATCCTACACATGAGAAGTTAATGTTTTTCCAATTGTTCAAGTCTAGTTTTAGTTGTGTGGAGAGTGTTTTGTAGTTGTATTCATATAGTTCCTGTGTTTGTCTCGGGAGATAGATTCCTAAGTATTTTATTTTGTAAGGTGATTTTGAATGGGATTTCTCTTTCTAATTCTTGCTCCTGTGCTGTGTTGGAAGTATATAGAAATGCTGATGACTTATGTGGGTTTATATTGTATCCTGCAACTTTGCTAAAGTTGTTGATTATTTCGATTAGCTATTGGGTTGAGTCTTTAGGGTTCTTTAAGTAGACCACCATGTCATCTGCAAAGAGTTATAACTTAGTCTCCTCTTTCCCTATTTCAATGCCTTCAATTTTTTTTCTTCTCTAATTGCTTCTGCTAGTGTTTCTAGTACAATGTCAAATAATAGGGGTGATAATGGGCATTCTTGTTTCACTCCTGATCTTAATGGGAATGCATCTAGTTTATTCATATTACAGATGATATTAATTGATGGTTTTAGATATATACTGTTTATTACTTTTAGGAATGACCTTTCTATTCCTATGCTTTCTAGTGTTTTTAATAGGAATGGATGTTGTATTTTATCAAAGGCTTTTTCTGCGTCTATTGAAAGAATCATATGATTTTTGTTGGTTTGCTGGTTGATGGGGTCAATTATGTGGATGGTTTTCCTAATATTGAACCAGCCCTGCATCCCTGGTATAAATCCTACTTGATCATGGTGAATTACTCTTCTGATCACTTGCTGAGTCTTTTTGCTAGTATCGTATTTAAGATTTTTGCATCTATATTCATTAGGGAATTGGTCTATAATTTTCTTTTTCTGTTTTTGGCCTGCCTGGTTTTTGAATTAGTACCATGTTTGTGTCATAAAAGGAATTTGCTAGAACTCCCTTTTTGCTTATTATGTCAAATAGTTTGTATAATATTGGGGTTAGCTGTTATTTGAATGTTTGATAGAATTCACTGGTAAATCCATCAGGCCCTGGGGATTTTTTCTTAGGAAGACCTTTGATGGTCTGTTGGATTTCTTTTTCTGATATGGGATTATTTAGGAAATCTATTTCTTCTTCTGTTAGTCTAGGCAATTTAATAATTTAATAATAATAAGACTCCAGAGCCTAGCTGAGGCAAAAGCCCCACTCCTCTCTGTAGTGAGTTGGAGGAACACCAGGGTCCTTGGGAACTGACAAGGACTGCCAGGGATCTACCCCTGAGTGTAGTTACACAGGAGAACCCTGAACACTGGAGAGCACAGACCACAGGCACTCTGGAAAACATGGAGGCTGTGGAGATGCCAGAACTTGCCTGAGGCAAAAGCCCCACAATGTAACTCCACAGAAAACCTGCTCATCTCATTCAGATTTCTGACTAAAGAGGAAAGGTAAAACCACCAAAGGGATGGCTCATTGTGCCCAAGACCAACCCTCTAAGAAAAAACAGGAAAAAAGTGACTCTTGAAAACTTTTACAGAGGGAAAACCCAGGCTACAGAGGAAAAATAGGATGAAATTCAAACAAAATCAAAACCTCCCCCCCCCCAAATTGAAATTATCCACAAGCTCTGGAAGAATTCAAATTTGAGCTTTTTCAAAAGATGGAAGCTTTCTGGCAAAAAAAAAAATGGGAAAAAATTCAAAGAGAGAACAAAAGTCTGGAGAAACAGCTGGAAGCCACAAATATCAGGGAAGACCAAAGTGAAAAGGAAATCTGGTCTTTAAAGACCAGAATTAAGCAACTGGAAGACAATGATGTTGCAAAACAGCAAGAACTAATAAAGCAAAGTCAAAAAATTAATGAATTGGAATAAAACATAAAATATCTCACTGACAAGGTGACAGAACGGGAAAACAGAGGAAGGAGAGAAAATTTGAGAATCATTGGTCTACCTGAAAAACCAGAGCTAAACAAAAATATTGATGACATACTATAAGGAATGTAATTGCAAAATTCAAGAGTGTCCAAGCTAAGGAAAAGTCTTAAAAAAAAGCCAAAAAGAGACAATTCAAATACAAAGTTACACCAATCAGGATCACACAAGACATAGCAGATTCCAAGATAAAAGACTGTAAAGACTGGAACACAATATTCAGAAAGGTAAGAGAACTGGGTCTTCAACCAAGAATCACCTATCCATCAAAACTGACTATATACTTCCAGGGAAAAGTATGGGCATTCAACAAAATGGAAGATTTCCAAGTATTTGTAAAGAAAAGACGAGAACTCAGTGGAAAGTTTGACATCCAAAAGTAAAGTGCAAGAGAAAAAATGAAAAGGTAAGTATGAAAGAAAGGGAAAAGGAGAAAAAAAGGTGTTTTTTCTTTTATTCAAACTCTTTTCTATAAGGGCTACAATTATATCAAAGTATATATATTATTATTTGGGGGAAATGTTATGTGTAACTCAAAAATTGTATGCATTAATAGCATAATCAGAAGAACCACTCATAGAGAAAGATTGGGGCATTAAGATGATTTGGAGAAAAAAAAAGAACGAAAAAAAGAGGGGGGAATTGATGATGGTACCAAGATATACTTGAAGAAATAGAAATACATTAAATGGAATAATCTTTGTCATTCAAAGATACACATGGGAAGGGGAAGGGAAGAATTCTCTTATAAGAAGGAGAGGAAGAGAGTGTTAATTGGTATTACTTAAAACTTACTTTCAGTAAAATTAACTCTCAGAGGGAAGAGCATTTAGATCCATAGGGGTTTGGAATTCTATCTTATCCAACATTGTAAGGGAGAAGGGAAAACTAAGGGGTGTAGAGAGGGGGAGTACAAAAAGGGAAGGAAGTAGAGGGGGGAGGGAAATTATCAGACCCCCCCAAAAAATCCAAAAAGGGAACAAAAAGGCAGGGACCAGAAAGTGAAGCATAGCAAGGGAAAGGACTAGTGGGACTGGTTTAAAATTAATGAATGATTTAAAAGGTTACAGAAAAAGAAGAAAGGTCAGAAGTAGGGGAGGATATCAAAATGCTGGGGAATTCAAAAGTGACAATCATAACTTTGAGCATGAATGGGATGAACTCACCCATAAAATATAGACGAATAGCAGAATGGATTCGAATCCAAAACCATAACATATGTTGTCTTCAAGAAACACACATGAGGCAGTTAGATACTCACAAGGTCGGAATTAAAGATTGGAGTAAGACATATTGGGCCTCAACTGACAGAAAGAAGTCAGGAGTTGCAATCATTAAATCTGACAAAGCCAAAGCAAAAATAGACCTGATTAAAAGGGATAGGGAAGGTAAATATGTCCTGATAAAAGGGAGTATAAAAAATGAGGAAATATCACTAATCAACATATATGCACCAAATGGTATAGCACACAAATTTCTAAAGGAGAAACTAGGCCAATTGAAGTAGGAAATAGATAGTAAAACTATACTAGAGGGAGACTTGAATGAACCACTATCAAATTTAAATAAATCAAATAAAAAATAAATAAGAAAGAGGTAAAAGATGTGAATGAAATCTTAGAAAATTAGAGTTAATAGATATATGGAGAAAAATAAATAGGGACAAAAAGAAATACACCTTTTTTTCAGTAGCACATGGCACATTCACAAAGATTGACCATACACTAGGTCATAAAAAAGTCATACAAATGCAGAAAAGCAGAAATAATAAATGCAACCTTTTCAGATCATAAGGCAATAAAAATAATGATCAAAAAGGGTACATGGAGAGCAAAATTAAAAATAAATCAGAAATTAAATAATGATAATCCAAAATCAGTTAATTAGAGAACATATCATAGAAACAATTCATAATTTTATTGAAGAAAATGACAATGGTGAGACATCCTTTCAAACATTATGGGATGTAGCCAAAGCAGTACTCAGAGTAAAATTCATATCCCTGAGTGCATATATTATCAAATTAAAGAGTGCAGAGATCAATGAATTGGACATACAAATCAAAAAATTTGAAAGCAAACAAATTTAAAACCCCCAGAAGAAAACCAAATTAGAGATCCTAAAAATTAAGGGAGAAATTAATAAAATCAAAAGTGATAGAACTATTGAACTAATAAATAAGACTAGAAGCTGGTACTTTGAAAAAACAAACAAAATAGACAAATTAATGGTCAATATAATTTAAAAAAGGAAAGAAGAAATGTAAATTAACAGTATCATAGATGAAAAGGGCGACCTTACCTCCAATGAAGAGGCAATTAAGACAATCATTAAAAACTTCTTTGCCCAATTATATGGCAATAAATATGCCAAACTATGCAATATGGACAAATATTTACAAAAATATAAATTGCCTAGACTAACAGAAGAAGAAATAGAATTCTTAAATAATCCCATATCAGAAAAAGAAATTGAATGGGCTATCAAAGAACTCCCTACAAAAAATCCCCAGGGCCAGATGGATTCACAAGTGAATTCTATCAAACATTCAAAGAACAGCTAATCCCAATACTATACAAAATATTTGATATAATAAGCAAAGAGGGAATATTACCAAATTCCTTTTATGACACAAATATGGTACTGATTCTAAAGCCAGGCAGGTCAAAAATGGAGAAAGAAAACTACAGACCAATATCCCTAATGAACCTAGATGCAAAAACCTTAAACAGGATACTAGCAAAGAGACTCCAGCAAGTGATCACGAGGGTCATTCACTGTTATTAAGTAGGATTTATACATGGGATGCAAGGATCATTCAATATTAGAAAAACCATGCACATAATTGACCATATCAACAAGTAAACCAACATAAATCACATGATTATCTCAATAGATGAAGAAAAAGCCTGACAAAATACAACAATAATTCCTATTGAAAACACCAAAAGGAATAGGAATAGAAGGGCCTTTTCTAAAAATAATAAAAAAGTATATATCTAAAACCATCAACAAACATCATCTGCAATGGGGATAAACTAGACGCATTCCCAATAAGATCAGGAGGGAAACAAAGATGCCCATTATCACCTCTATTATATAATATTGTACTAGAAACACTATCAGTAGCAATTAGAGAAGAAAAAGAAATTGAAGTTATTAAAACTGGCAATGAGGAGACCAAGCTCTCACTCTTTGTGGATGATATGATGGTCTACTTAAAGAATCCTAGACAATCAACAAAATAGCTGGTGGAAATAATCAACAACTTTAGCAAAGTGGCAGGATACAAAATAAACCCACATAAGTCATCAGCATTTCTATATATCTCCAAACCATCTCAGCAGCAAGTATTAGAAAGAGAAATGTTATTCAATATCACCTTAGACAATACAAAATACTTAAGAATCCATCTGCCATGACAAACACATGAACTCTATGAACACAACTTCAAAACAGTCTCGACACAATAAAAAGTAGACTTGAGCAATTGGAAAAATATTAACTGCTCATGGGTAGGATGAACTAATATAATAAAAATGACCATCCTACCCAAACTTATCAATATATTTAGTGCCATAATCATTGAACTTCCAAAAAACTTTTTTACTGAATTAGAAAAAAAAAAACAACCATAACAAAGTTCATTTGGAAGAACAAAGAATCAAGGATAACCAGGGAACTCTTGAAAAAAAATACAAAGGAAGGGGGCCTTGCAGTCCCAGATCTCAGACTATATTATAAAGCAGTGGTTATCAAAACAATTTGGTACTGGTTAAGAGACAGAAAAGAGAATCAGTGGAATAGACTCTGGGTAAGTGACCTCAGCAGGACAGTATACAACAAACCCAGAGAACCCAGCTTTTGGAATAAAAATACACTATTTCATACAAACTGCTGGGAAAATTGGAGAACAGTGTGGGAAAGATTAGGTTTATATCAACGTCTCATACCCTACACCAAGATAAACTCAGAATCGTGAATGATCTGAACAGAAAGAAGGAAACTATAAGTAAATTAGGTGAACACAGAATAGTATACATCAGACCATTGGGACGGGAAATATTTTAAAACCAAGCAAAACTTAGAAACAGTGACAAAACGTTAAATCAATAATTTTGATTACATCAAATTAAAAATTTTTTGTACAAACAAAATCAATGTAACTAAAATCAGAAGAGAAGCAACAAATTCGGAAATAAGCTTCATAACAAAAATCTCTGACAAAGGTCTAATTACTCAAATTTACAAAGAGTTAAATCAACTGTACAAAAAATCAAGCCATTCTCAAATTGATAAATGGGCTAGGGACATGAATAGACAGTTTTCAGTTAATGAAATCAAAACTATTAATAAGCCTGTGAAAAAGTGTTCTAAATCTCTCATCAGAGAGATGCAAATCAAAACAACTCTGAGGTATCACCTCACACCTAGCAGATTGGCTAACATGACAGCTATGGAAAGTAATGAATGCTGGAGGGGATGTGGCAAAGTGGGGACACTAATTCATTGCTGGTGGAGTTGTGAATTGATCCAACCATTCTGGAGGGCAATTTGAAACTATGCCCAAAGGGCAATAAAAGACTGTCTGCCCTTTGATCCAGCCATAGCACTGCTGGGTTTGTATCCCAGAGAGATAATAAGGAAAAAGACTTTTACAATAATTTTCATAGCTGCTCTCTTTGTGGTGGCAAACTGGAAAATGAGGGGATGCCCTTCAATTGGAGAATGGTTGACCAAATTGTGGTATATGTTGGTGATGGAATACTATTGTGCTAAAAGGATTAATATAGTGGAGTAATTCCATGGAGACTGGAACAACCTCCAGGAAGTGATGCAGAGCAAAATGAGCAGAGCCAGGAGAACATTGTACACAAAGACTGATACACTGTGGTTCAATTGAACGTAATGGACTTCTCCAGTTGTATCAATGCAATGTCCCTGAACAATCTGCAGGGATCATGGAGAAAAAGCACTATCCACAAGCAGAGGAAAAATTGTGGGAGTAAAAACACTGAGGAAAGGCAATTACTTGACTACAGGGGTTGAGGGGATATGATTGAGGAGATATTCTAAATGAACATCCTAATGCAAATACCAACACCATGGAAATGGGTTTGGATCAAGGACACATGTAATACCCAGAGGAATCATGCATTAGGTATGGGAGGGGTAGTGAGAGGGGGGGGAGGAAAAGAAAATGATCTTTGTTTCCAATGAATAATGTTTGAAAATGACCAAATAAAATAATGTTTAAAAGGGAAAAAAATATGTACTTGCAAACCATAGAATATTTAAGTTAAAACTTATGGTAAAGTCTTACCTTAGGAAAGGCAAGGATATAAATGTATTTACGTTAAACATATAGCTAGTTTGGGAATATGTAATTCTAAATGATTCTACTTGCTTTGCATTAATAAAGTCAAATCTCATGCATTTATAATAAATACAGCTATTTATGTATAGAAATTTTGCATTTTCATACATAATTTAGTTTGTAGGGTCCTATGAGAGTGACATTTTTTTCTTTTTTTTAATTTTTAAACATTATTTTATTTGGTCATTTTAATAAATTATTCATTGGAAACAAAGATCATTTTCTTTTCCTCCCCTCCCCCCCCCGCCTTTCCCTCTCCCATAGCCGAAGGATGATTCCACTGGTTATCACATGTGTTCTTGCCTCGAACCCATTTCCCCGTTGTTGGAATTTGCATTATAGTGTTCATTTAGAGTCTCTCCACAGTCTTATCTATTCCAACCCTGTAGTCAAGCAGTTGCTTTTCATCGGTGTTTTTACTCCCACAGTTTATCCTCTGCTTGTGGGTAGTAATTTTTAGATCCCTGCAGATTGTTCAAGGACATTACATTGATACTAATGGAGCGGTCCATCACCTTCAATTGTACCACAATGTATCAGTCTCTGTGTACAATGTTTTCCTGGTTCTGCTCCTTTCGCTCTGCATCACTTCTTGGAGGTTGTTCCAGTCTCCATGGAATTCCTCTACTTTATTATTCCTTTTGGCACAATAGTATTCCATCACCAACATATACCACAATTTGTTCAGCCATTCTCCAATTGAAGGGAATCCCCTCATTTTCAAATTTTTGGCCACCACAAAGAGCGCAGCTATGGATATTTTTGTACAAGTCTTTTTGTCCATTATCTCTTTGGGGTACAGACCCAGCAGTGCTATGGCTGGATCAAAGGGCAGACATTCTTTTTTCACCCTTTGGGCATAGTTCCAAATTGCCCTCCAGAATGGTTGGATCAATTCACAACTCCACCAGCAATGAATTAATGTCCCTACTTTGCCACATCCCCTCCAGCATTCATTACTTTCCATAGCTGTCATGTTAGCCAATCTGCTAGGTGTGAGGTGATACCTCAGAGTTGTTTTGATTTGTATCTCTCTGATTATAAGAGATGTAGAGCACTTTTTCATGTGCTTATTAATAGTTTTGATTTCTTTGACTGCGAACTGCCTGTTCATGTCCCTTGCCCATTTGACAATTGGAGAATGGCTTGATTTTTTGTACAATTGATTTAGTTCTTTATAAATTTGAGTAATTAAACCTTTGTCAGAGGTTTTTATGAAGATTGTTTTCCAATTTGTTGCTACCCTTCTGATTTTGGTTACATTGGTTTTGTTTGTACAAAAATTTTTTAATTTGATGTAATCCAGATTATTTATTTTGCATTTTGTAACTCTTTCTAATTCTTGCTTGGTTTTGAAGTCTTTCCCTTCCCAAAGGTCTGACATGTATACTATTCTGTGTTCGCCTAATTTTCTTATAGTTTCCTTCTTTATGTTCAAGTCATTCACCCATTTTGAATTTACCTTGGTGTAGGATGTGAGGTGTTGATCTAAGCCTAATCTTTCCCACACTGTCCTCCAATTTTCCCAGCAGTTTTTATGAAATAGTGGATTTTTGTCCCAAAAGCTGGGATCTTTGGGTTTGTCATATACTGTCTTGCTGAGGTTGCTTACCCCTGTCTATTCCACTGATCCTCCTTTCTGTCTCTTAGACAGTACCAAATTGATTTGATGACCGCTGCTTTGTAATATAGTCTGAGATCTGGGACTGCAAGACCCCCTTCCTTTGTTTTTTTTTTTTCATTATTTCCCTGGATATCCTTGATTTTTTGTTCTTCCAAATGAACTTTGTTATGGTTTTTTCTAAATCAGTAAAAAAAATTTTTTGGAAGTTCCATGGGTATGGCACTAAATAGATAGATGAGTTTGGGTAGGATGGTCATTTTTATTATATTGGCTAGTCCTACCCATGAGCAGTTAATGTTCTTCCAATTGTTCAATTCTATTTTTAGTTGTGTGGCGAGTGTTTTGTAGTTGTGTTCATATAGATCCTGTGTTTGTCTCCGGAGATAGATTCCTAAGTATTTTATTTTGTCTAAGGTAATTTTGAATGGGATTTCTCTTTCTAGTTCTTGCTGCTGACCTGTGTTGCAATTATATAGAAATGCTGAAGACTTATGTGGGTTTATTTTGTATCCTGCAACTTTGCTAAAGTTGTTGATTATTTCAATTAGCTTTTTGCTTGAATCTCTAGGATTCTTTAAGTAGACCATCATGTCATCTGCAAAGAGTGATAATTTGGTCTCCTCCTTGCCTATTTTAATGCCTTCAATTTCTTTTTCTTCTCTAATTGCTACTGCTAGTGTTTCTAATACAATGTCAAATAGTAGAGGTGATAATGGGCATCCTTGTTTCACTCCTGATCTTAATGGGAATGCATCTAGTTTAACCCCATTGCAGATGATATTAGCTGATGGTTTTAGATATATACTGTTTATTATTTTTAGGAATGACCCTTCTATTCCTATGCTTTCTAGTGTTTTTAGTAGGAATGGGTGTTGTATTTTATCAAAGGCTTTTTCTGCATCTATTGAGATAATCATGTGATTCTTGTTGGTTTGCTTGTTGATGTGGTCAATTATGTGGATAGTTTTCCTAATGTTGAACCAGCCCTGTATCCCTGGTATAAATCCTACTTGATCATGGTGGATGACCCTTCTGATCACTTGCTGGAGTCTTTTTGCTAGTATCCTATTTAAGATTTTTGCATCTCTATTCATTAGGGAGATTGGTCTATAATTTTCTTTCTCTGTTTTTAGCCTGCTTGGCTTTGGGATTAGTACCATGTTTGTGTCATAAAAGGACTTTGGTAGAACTCCCTCTTTGCTTATTATGTCAAATAGTTTGTATAGTATTGGGATTAACTGTTCTCTGAATGTTTGATCGAATTCACTGGTGAATCCATCAGGCCCTGGGGATTTTTTTCTTAGGAAGTTCTTTGATGGCTTGTTGGATTTCTTTTTCTGAAATAGGATTATTTAAGAAAACTATTTCTTCTTCTGTTACTCTAGGCAATTTATATTTTTGCAAATATTCATCCATATCACCTAGGTTGGTATATTTATTTCCATAAAGTTGGGCAAAGTAGTTTTTAATGATTGCCTTAATTTCCTCTTCATTGGAGATGAGATCCCCCTTTTAATCCTTAATGCTGTTAATTTGCCTTTCTTCTTTTCTTTTTTTAATTAGATTAACCAGTACTTTGTCTATTTTGTCTGTTTTTTCAAAGTAACAGCTTCTACTCTTGTTTATTAGCTTAATAATTCTGTCACTTTCGATTATATTAATTTCTCCCTTAATTTTTAGGATCTCTAATTTGGTTTTCTTCTGGGGGGGTTTAATTTGCTCATTCTCAAGTTTTTTGATTTGCATTTCCAATTCCTTGATCTCTGTCCTCCCTAATTTGTTAATATATGCAGTCAGGGATATGAATTTTCCTCTAAGTACTGCCTTGGCTGTATCCCATAAGGTTTGAAAGAATGTTTCACCTTTGTCATTTTCTTCAATGAAATTGTTAATTGTTTCTATGATTTCTTCTCTAACTATCCGATTTTTAGTATCATGTTATTTAATTTCCAGTTAGTTTTTGATTTGGGTCTCCATGTACCCTTACTGATCAATATTTTTATTGCCTTGTGATCTGAAAAGGCTGCAGTTATTATTTCTGCTTTTCTGCATTTGAGTGCCATGTTTCTATGACCTAGTGTATGATCTATTTTTGTGAATGTGCCATGTGGTGCTGAAAAGGTGTATTCTTTTTTGTCCCTATTTATTTTTCTCCACATGTCTATTAACTCTAATTTTTCTAAGATTTCATTCACCTCTTTTACCTCTTTCTTGTATATTTTTTGGTTTTATTTATCTAAATTTGATAGTGGTTGGTTCAAGTCTCCCACTAATATGGTTTTACTGTCTATTTCCTCCTTCAATTCTCCTAGTTTCTCTATTAAAAATTTGGATACTATACCATTTGGTGCATACATGTTGATTAGTGATATTTCCTCATTGTCTATACTCCCTTTTAGCAGAATATATTTACCTTCCCTATCCCTTTTGATCCCTTTTGATCCCTTTTTGTGCTTTGGCTTTGTCAGCTATCATGATTGCAACTCCTGCCTTCTTTCTATCAGTTGAGGCGCAAAAGGTCTTACTCCAACCTTTAATTCTAACCTTGTGAGTGTCAACCCGTCCCATATGTGTTTCTTGAAGACAACATATGGTAGGGTTTTGGGTTCTAATCCAATCTGCTATTTGTCTACGTTTTATGGGTGAGTTTATCCCATTCACATTCAAAGTTATGATTGTCATTTGTGGGTTCGCTGGCATTTTGATATCTTCCCCTAATTCTGACCTTTCTTTAGCTTTTTCCTTTTGAACCAGTGATTTACTTTAGGTCAATCCCCCTAGTCCCCTCCCTTGAGATGCTTCCCTTTCTAGCCCCTCCATTTTTATGCTCCCTTCCCCTCTCCTTCCCTCCCTTTTTATACTCCCTCTCCCCTCCCCCTCCTTGATTATCCTTTCTTTCTTCCCCTAATGGGTAAGATAGAATTCAGGATCCCACTGGATCTAGATGTTCTTCCCTCTCAGATTTGCTTTCACTGAGAGTAAGGTTTAAGTAATTCCACTTCACGCTCTCTTCCTCTCCTTCTCATATGAGAGTTCTTCCCCTCCCCTTCCCATGTGTATCTTTATATGGGAAAGATTATTCTATTGAATCCCTCCCTATTTCTTGAAGTTAATCTTAGTATTATTGACGGTTCCCCCCTCCCTTTTCCTTTCTTTCCCCCAGTTTCCCCAAATCTTCTTCATGCCCCAATCTTTCCCTATGCATGTTTCTTCTGACTACTCTTATGATGCTACAATTTATGAGATTTACACAAAACATTTTCCCCACATATTAATATATATAACTTGATGTAAATATAGTCCTTATAGAAGAGAGTTTGACTTAAATAAAAAGATAAGATTTATTTCCTTTTCCCTTTCTTTCATATTTACCTTTTCATGTTTCTCTTGCTTTCTGTGCTTGGATATCGAACTTTCCACAGAGCTCTGGTCTTTTCTTAGCAAATGCTTGGAAATCTTCTATTTTGTTGAATGCCCATACTTTCCCCTGGAAGTATATAGTCAGTTTTGCTGGGTAGTGGATTCTTGGTTGGAGACCCAGCTCTCTTGCCTTTCTAAATATCGTGTTCCATGCTTTGTGGTCTCTTAGTGTGTTAGCCGCTAAGTTGTGTGTGATCCTTATGGGAGCCCCCTTATATCTGAAGCTCCTATTCTTGGCTTCTTGTAGGATTTTCTCCTTTTCTTGGAAGCTCTTGAATTTGACAATTACATTTCTAGGAGTTGTCTTTTGGGGATTTAGTATAGAAGGTGTTCTATGAATCCTTTCTATTTCTATTTTGCCCCCTTGCTCCAGAATGTGAGGGCAATTTTCTTTTATAATCTCCTGTAGAATAATATCGAGTTTATTGTTTATCTCTGTTTTTTCTGGGAGACCGATAATTCGGAGGTTTTCTCTTCTCCCTGTGTTTTCGAGATCTGTGACCTTCTCAGTGAGATATTTTATGTTTTCTTCTAATTCATTAATTTTTTGGGTTTGCTTTATTGATTCTTGCTGTTTTATCATCTCGCTTTCTTCGAGGTGCTTAATTCTGGTCGTTAGGGACTGGTTTTGCTTTTCAGCCTTGTCTGCCCTTCTATTGGATGCTTTGAGTTCTTTTTCCAATTGAGCAGTCTTATCTGTCAGACTGCTGATCTCTTTCTCCCATTTTTCTTTCCAGAAGGTTTCCATCTTTTGGATAAGTTCCAATTTGAGATCTTCCAGAGCTTGTTGATAGTTTCCATTTTGGGAGGCATGTTCTGATTTTTTTTTTGATTTCCTCCTCATTCTCCTCTTTTCCTTGGGTACTTCCACCATAAAAGTTTTCAATAGTCACTTTTTTCCCTTTCTTCCTGGAGGCTTGATTTTGGGCCATGTGAGCCATCCCTTTGGTGGTTTTATTCCCCTTTCCTTTTTGGTCTGGGGTCTGGGTTATATGGGCGGTTTTTCTGTGAATTTAGGTTGTTTCAGACTAGTTCTTCCCAGCCTCAGAGGTTTCTTAGAGCGCTGGGTCCCTGATCACAGCCACACTACCCAGGTGTTCAGCTCCACCCAGATAATCAGCGTGTGGTCTGCCCCTGGTGGTTTAGCTCTGTGGAAATGTTCAGCTCAGCTGCCCCAAGTACAGCTCCGCTGACCGCCGTAATCAGAGTGGGATTCTGCAGTGAAACTGCCCTGAGATGTTTTTTCCTGGCAGTCCCCAGATGCCAAGGACCCTGGAGTGCCTCCCCCCCAGACAGAGACGTTCCCCACTCACTTGCTGTCCAGGTGAGTGCTCAGGTAGCTCACTCTGGTTTGGTGGGGGAGGTGGGTTGGGGGAATGGTGGCTCAGTTCACTTTTCTGTGTAAGCTTTTCCTCCTTATTATAGTGTGGAAATGTTCAAGCCCCACGTACCTTCGCCTCTGTGGAGTACTGGGAGTACTGGGGTGTCCTTCTGTTCCTCCAATGGTGATTTTTATGCTCCTTTGATGTAGTCTATTTCGTTCGGTGCTGTGGAGAGGAAGCGTGTGGCATCTAGATTGCAGCCATGATTACCCGGAAGTCCTCTTTGAGAGTGACATTTTTTAAAATTCCCTAGAATCTTGGTAGTGTCACTCAATGCTTTGTAATGCCCTGCATAATCTACCACAAAGTTGGATAATAAATGGATGAGGAAGGAAGGAAGAAAGATAAGGAAGAAAGGAAGGAAGGAGATGTATGAACATTTCTGCAGACTACTGGAGATAGGAACTTGGGGGAAGCCTCTGCCATGGACTGAGCTGGACTTTACCTGAGAAGGGTTTGTAGGCTTGTTAAGGCTCTGTCTCTTGTCTTCATTTTCCCACGTTTACTCTATCTCTTTGTAAATAAATGCTGCTAAAAAAGTCATTTTGACTTAAGCTATAATATTTTAAAATTGGTTGCCACAATATTATTTTATAATCATCATATTTAGTCATAAAAACCTAAATTTAATTCTTACTATCTGAAGGATTTACATGCTGAACAGAAAAGTTTATATTTGTTTTTAGAACAAATTGAAGCTTACTGAATAGGATGTGGAGCTGCCATGATCAGACTTATGCAGAAAAATAATCTGTGAAGCTATGGGTAAAATGGACTGAAGTGGGTAAGACTTGAAGCAAGGTGAGTAATTAGGTCACTGAATTGTCCAGGCAAGAAAGTGACTGAACTAGGATTGGATGTGCAGGCATAGAGAAGGGAATAAATGAAAGAGATTTGATGGAAAAAATGACAGGATTTTGCAACTATAAATAAATAATTTGACATTCTCGTTTATAATAAATTGGTCCTCTGGGACGTAATAACCCTTGAATTAACAGAGTTGCCAGTATTTGAAGCTCAGGACCAGACTCTAGTTCTGTGTTTGTTCCCTATGATGAAGCTTACCTGGAACAATGAGTCAGTCAGTTTATATTTAACTTTTTAACAATAAAAGCAATGGAAGAAATGTGTTCTGCATTTCATATCTCTAAATGGATAATTCCCTAAAAAAATATAATATCTCTTTATAGACATCCTCTTGTTTTATAATTGATTTAAACTGGATGAAATTTCTTTTGTTTTTATTTATTTATTTATTTATTTATTCATCCATTTATTTATTTATTTATTTATTTATTTTTTTAAAATATATTTTATTTGATCATTTCCAAGCATTATACGTTAAAGACATAGATCATTTTCTTTTCCTCCCCCCACCCCCCATAGCCGATGCGTAAGTCCACTGGGCATTAGATGTTTTCTTGATTTGAACCCATTGCTTTGTTGATAGTATATGCATTAGAGTGTTCATTTAGAGTCTATCCTCTGTCATGTCCCCTCAACCTCTGTATTCAGGCAGTTGCTTTTTCTCGGTGTTTCCACTCCCATAGTTTATCCTTTGCTTATGAATGGTGTTTTTTTCTCCTGGATCCCTGCAAGTTGTTCAGGGACATTACACCGCCACTAATGGAGAAGTCCATTACGTTCGATTATACCACAGTGTATTAGTCTCTGTGTACGATGTTCTCCTGGTTCTGCTCCTCTCGCTCTGCATCACTTCCTGGAGGTTGTTCCAGTCTCCATGGAACTCCTCCACTTTATTATTCCTTTTAGCACAATAGTATTCCATCACCAACATATACCACAGTTTGTTCAGCCATTCCCCAATTGATGGGCATCCCCTCGTTTTCCAGTTTTGGGCCACCACAAAGAGTGCAGCTTTGAATATTTTTGTACAAGTCTTTGTGTCCATTATCTCTTTGGGTACAGACCCAGCAGTGCTATGGCTGGGTCAAAGGGTAGATATTCTTTTGTCGCCCTTTGGGCATAGTTCCAAATTGCCCTCCAGAATGGTTGGATCAGTTCACAGCTCCACCAGCAATGAATTAATGTCCCTAATTTGCCACATCCCCTCCAGCATTCATTACTTTCCTTTGCTGTTATGTTAGCCAATCTGCTAGGTGTGAGGTGATACCTCAGAGTTGTTTTGATTTGCATCTCTCTGATTATAAGAGATTTAGAACACTTCTTCATGTGCTTGTTAATAGTTTTGATTTCTTTATCTGAGAACTGCCTATCCATTTCCCTTGCCCATTTATCAATTGGAGAATGGCTTGATTTTTTGTACAATTGATTTAGCTCATTATAAATATGAGTAATTAAACCTTTGTCAGAGGTTTCTATGAAGATTTTTTTCCCAATTTGTTGTTTCCCTTCTGATTTTAGTTATATTGGTTTTGTTTGTACAAAAGCTTTTTAGTTTGATGTAGTCAAAATTATTTATTTTACATTTTGTGATTCTTTCTATATCTTGCTTGGTTTTAAAGCCTTTCCCCTCCCAAAGGTCTGACATGTATACTATTCTGTGTTTACCCAATTTACTTATGGTTTCCTTCTTTATGTTTAAGTCACTCACCTATTTTGAATTTATCTTGGTGTAGGGTGTGAGGTGTTGATCTATTCCTAGTCTCTCCCACACTGTCAGCAGTTTTTATCGAATAGTGGATTTTTTTCCCAAAAGCTGAGATCTTTGGGTTTATCGTATACTGTCTTGCTGAGGTCACTTTCCCCCAGTCTATTCCACTGATCTTCCTTTCTGTTTCTTAGCCAGTACCAAATTGTTTTGATGACTGCTGCTTTGTAATATAGTTTTAGGTCAGGGACTGCAAGGCCCCCATCATATGTGTTTTTTTTTTCACTATTTCCCTGGATATCCTTGATCTTTTGTTCTTCCAAATGAACTTTGTTATGTTTTTTTTCTAATTCAGTGAAGAAGTATTTTGGTAGTTCAATGGGTATGGCACTAAATAGATAAATAAGTTTGGGTAGGATGGTCATTTTATTATATTGGCTCGTCCTATCCATGAGCAGTTAATGTTTTTCCATTTGTTGAAGTCTAGTTTTAGTTGTGTGGCGAGTGTTTTGTAGTTGTGTTCATATAGTTCCTGTGTTTGTCTTGGGAGATAGATTTCCTAGGTATTTTATTTTGTCTAAGGTGATTTTGAATGGGATTTCTCTTTCTAGTTCTTGCTGCTGAGCTGTGTTGGAGATATATAGAAAAGTTGATGATTTATGTGGGTTTATTTTGTATCCTGCAACTTTGCTAAAGTTGTTGATTATTTCAATTAGCTTTTTGCTTGAATCTCTAGGATTCTTTAAGTAAACCATCATGTCATCCGCAAAGAGTGATAATTTGGTCTCCTCCTTGCCTATTTTGATGCCTTCAATTCCTTTATCTTCTCTAATTGCTACTGCTAGTGTTTCTAGTACAATGTCAAATAGTAGAGGTGATAATGGGCATCCTTGTTTCACTCCTGATCTTATTGGGAATGCATCTAGTTTATCCCCATTGCAGATGATATTAGCTGTTGGTTTTAGATATATACTGTTTATTATTTTTAGGAATGACCCTTCTATTCCTATGCTTTCTAGTGTTTTTAATAGGAATGGGTGTTGTATTTTATCAAAGGCTTTTTCTGCTTCTATTGAGATAATCATGTGGTTCTTGCTAGTTTGCTTGTTGATGTGGTCAATTATGTAGATGGTTTTCCTAATGTTGAACCAGCCCTTGTAAACCTCAAATTTCCTTAGACTTATAATTGTTGAAAATTTCACCATTGGGATATTTCATACTTGGAAAATTTCTTACTGATAGTCTATTGGAATGGGAACTCCATTGGCATGGGAGGTTCTTTCTCTTCCCTTCTTTAGATTACTTTAGGACAGAAACCCTTTGCTGAACAATGGAAAGGACTTTGACCTATGCTTAAGCATAGAACAGGAATTTCTTTGAGTCTTGATTGATTTTAGAATTGATACAATGGAAATACTTGGAATAAAATCTCCACCCTATTCAGTCCTAATAGGATTGAGTAAGGACTGCAGCCTAGATCAAAATTTAATTATTCCAATCTCTACCATACTCAAGTTAACAGGATTTAGAAAGGGCTGTAGCAAAGGAGTATAGATTTAATCATTTGAAAATATGACCTTCAACAGACATGTACAAAAGCCAGAAACCTCTGGGCGGTCCTGGGTTAAGCGAGAGCCTCCATTGACAGGGAAATTGATGAAGAGTGATTGGTAGGTGTGAGGACTGAGGGGAGGCAACTTGGATGGTGTCCTAAAAGATAGGAGGGTCTGGAGATGGGGGGAGGTTGAGTTTTTGGGTCGGTGTGGTTCCTGGGCTCTGAGGAAGTTTGCTCTGAAGGAAGCTGAAGGTGGGGGCCTCTGAGACTGTTTCTCCATTTTGGACACGTGAGTAATAGGGACTGATCTCTTTTCTTTGCCCCAGCTATCTAAGGGCTTGGGCCTTTTGGCCCAGCCTAAACAGAAGGGGTATTTAAGCCCTATTCCCTTCTCTCCCCTTTCTCTCTCTATATATATCTCTAATTCCTTTCTTGCTCCTATTGTAATTAAACTCCAAAAAAGGCTGACGGCTGACTTGAGTTTTTCATTTAGGAATTACATAGCTGATTCCTTGGCGACCTTAAATTAATATATATATCAGTCTTTTAAAGTGATTCCCTTGTAACACCCTGCATCCCTGGTATGAATCCTACTTGATCATGGTGAATGATGCTTCTGATCACTTGCTGGAGTCTTTTTGCTAGTATCCTATTTAAGATTTTTGCATCTATATTCATTAGGGAGATTGGCCTATAGTTTTCTTTCTCTGTTTTTGACCTGCCTGGTTTTGGAATCAGTACCATGTTTGTGTCGTAAAAGGAGTTTGGTAGAACTCCCTCTTTGCTTATTATGTCAAATAGCTTGTATAGTATTGGGATTAACTGTTCTCTGAATGTTTGATCGAATTCACTGGTGAATCCATCAGGCCCTGGGGATTTTTTCTTAGGCAGTTCTTTGATGGTTTATTGGATTTCAATTTTTGATATGTGATTATTTAAGAATTCTATTTCCTCTTCTGTTAGTCTAGGCAGTTTGTATTTTTGTATATATTCATCCATTTCTCCTAAATTGGTATATTTATTGCCATATAATTGGGCAAAGTAATTTCTAATGATTGCCTTAATTTCCTCTTCATCGGAGGTGCTGTCCCCCTTTTCATCTTTAATGCTGTGAATTTGCTTTTCTTCCTTCCTTTTTTTAATTAGATTGACCAGTACTTTTTCTATTTTATTTGTTTTTTCAAAGTACCAGCTTCTTGTCTTATTTATTAAATCAATAGTTCTATCACTTTCGATTTTATTAATTTCTCCCTTAATTTTTAGGATTTCTAATTTGGTTTTCTGCTGGGGGTTTTTAATTTGATCGCTTTCAAGTTTTTTCATTTGCATTTCCAATTGATTGATCTCTGCTCTCCCTTGTTTGTTAATATAAGCATTCAGGGATATGAATTTACCTCTGATTACCTCTTTGGCTGTATCCCAAAAGGTTTGAAAGGATGTTTCGCCATTGTCATTTTCCTCGATGAAATTATTAATTGTTTCTATGATTTCTTCTTTAACTAAACGTTTTGAGTATCATATTGTTTAATTTCCAATTGGTTTTAGATTTGGTTTTCCATGTACCATTACTAATCATTATTTTTATTGCCTTGTGATCTGAGAAGGCTGCATTCATTATTTCTGCTTTTTTGCATTTGTGTGCTATGTTTCTGTGACCTAATGTATGGTCAATTTTGTGAATGTGCCATGTGGTGCTGAGAAGAAGGTGTATTCCTTTTTATCCCTATTTATTTTTCTCCATATGTCTATTAATTCTAATTTTTCTAAGATTTCATTCACTTCTTTTTACCTCTTTCTTATTTATTTTTTTATTTGATTTATCTAAATTTAATAATGGTTAGTTTATGTCTCCCACTAGTATGGTTTTATTGTCTATTTCTTCCTTCAATTCTCCTAGTTTCTCCATTAGAAATTTGGGTGCTATATTATTTGGTGCATACATGTTGATTAATGATATTTCCTCATTGTCTAGAGTCCCTTTTAACAAAATATAATTACCTTCCCTATCCCTTTTGATCAGGTCTATTTTTGCATTGGCTTTATCAGATATCATGATTACCACTCCTGCCTTCTTTCTATCAGTTGAGGCCCAGAAGGTCTTACTCCATCCTTTAATTCTGACCTTGTGGGTGTCAACCCGCTTCATGTGTGTTTCTTGAAGACAACATATGGTAGGGTTTTGGATTCTAATCCATTCTGCTATTCGTCTACGTTTTATGGGTGAGTTCATCCCATTCACATTCAAAGTTATGATTGTCATTTGTGGACTCCCTGGCATTTTGATAGCCTTCCCTAATTCTAACCTTTTCTTCTTCGGCTCTACCTTTTATTCCAGTGATTTACTTTGAATCAGTCCCCCTTGTCCCCTCCCTTGATGTTTCCCTTTTTAGTCCCTCCATTTTTCTTCCCTCCCCCTTCCCCTCTCTTTCCCTCCCTTTTTGTTCTCCCTCTCCCCCTCTCCCCCTTGGTTTTCCCTTCTCCTTACCCTTGTTGGGTAAGATAGAATTCAAGATCCCAATGGATCTGGATGTTTTTCCCTCTCAGAGCTGATTTCCCTGAGATTGAGGTTTAAGTAAACCCCTCCCCTCTCTTCCTCTCCTTCTTATAGGAGTTTTCTTCCCCTCCCCTTCCCATGTGAATCTTTGTGTGAGAAAGATTATTCTATTTGGTCTTTCTTTACCCCCTATTTATACATTACATTTTCCCCACATATTAGTATACATAGATTGATATAAATGTAGTCCTTATAGAAGAGAGTTTGAGTAAAAGAAGAAGATAACATTTTTCCCCTTTCCTTAATATTTACCTTTTCAGGTATTCCTTGCTCTTTGATTTTCGGTATCAAACTTTCCACAGAGCTCTGGTCTTTTCTTTGCAAAAAGTTGGAAGTCTTCTATTTTGTTGAATGCACATACTTTCCCTTGGAAGTATATAGTCAGTTTTGCTGGGTAACTGATTCTTGGTTGGAGACCCAGCTCTCTTGCCTTTCTGAAGATCATGTTCCATGCCTTACGATCATTCAAAGTAGAACTTGCCAGGTCTTGTGTGACCCTGATTGGCATTCCTTTATATCTAAATTGTCTTTTTCTGGCTTCCTGTAGGATCTTTTCTTTTGTTTGATAGCTTTGGAATTTGGCAATTACATTCCTGGGAGTTGTCTTTTGGGGGTTTAGTGTAGAAGGTGTTCTGTGAGCTCTGTCAGTGGCTGTATTGCCCCCTTGTTCTAGAATCTCTGGGCAATTTTCTTTGATTATATCTTGTATCACCATGTCCAGTTTGGTGTTTATTTCTGGCTTTTCTGGGAGTCCAATTATTCTTAAATTATCTCTTCTCCCTCTATTTTCCAGATCTATCACCTTGTCGGTGAGATATTTTATGTTCTCTTCTAATTTCTTGGTGTTTTGGCTTTGCTTTATTAGTTCTTGCTTTAAAGCCTGGTTTTCTTTTACAGTTTGGTCAGACTGGTTTTGTAGATGCATGAATTTCTTTTGCATTATTTCCCACTTTTCCTCCCAGAAGGCTTCCATATTTTTGGTCATTTCTGATTCAAATTCTTCATGGGTTTGTGGAGAGTTTCCATTTCCTTTGGAAGGTTTTGGAGCATTTTCTTGTATATCTTCTTCTATCTGCTCTGTATTTTGTATTTTGGCTCCATAGAATGTGTCCAATGTCGCCCCTTTCTTCTTATTTTTCTTGGTATTTTGGGGCTTCTGTGCTTCTGTGGAGTTTGCCATCTCTGAATGGGGAGGATTAGCTTTTCTTATCTCTGTCTGGTGTTCAGAGGCTTTAGTCCTGGGCTGATTGTCGGTTCTATGAGCTTTCCCTGGGTTAAACTGAATATGCCTCACTGGAACTGGAATGGAAGGGTCTGACCACGAGGCCACACTCTCCCCCTGGCTCTCTGGGTCGGGTTGCTTTCCGGAAGTTGCCTTCAGAATCGCTGGCCGTGAGGCTGTTTTGTTGGCCTGCGGGGGGATGGGCTGCAGCTTCCCCAAGCTCAGAGGGCAGGGACTTTAACTGAGACTTGGATAGCAGGATCCAGCCCGTGAGACTGTCTTGCCCGCCCTGAGGGTTGCTGTTGTTTCGACCCTGACTTTCACTGGGACTTGGATAGAAGGCCCTGAGGGTTGTTGTTCAGAGGACCCTGCTCTCTGAGTCGGGCCAGGCTGCGGCTTCCCGGAGCCTTGGACTCTGCGCTCCTACCCCTTAGGTCCGAGTGATCTCGGGTTCTGGCTTTTGAGGGGGGCCGTACCTTTTGATCCGGGTCCAGGTCCAGGAGGAGGGTTCCCAGGGTCTGTGCTGTTGATCGTTTTGAATTTCGGCGCCTTAGGAGCTTATAGTTTGAGATCGGTGGGGAAGGGTTTTCCGGAGATCTGAACTTTAGCTTTCTCTAAGCCACCTTCTTAACCGGAAGTCTCGAACTGGATGAAATTTCAAAATTAATTTAAGACCTACACTTTGCTAAACATTATTCTAAACTTTGGGGATATATGGAGACCCAGAAAACAAATAGTCACTCAAGAAATTTATATTCTGGGGTGAGAACAGGGATTATAAGTTGTTCTAGTTGGAAGGAGGGACTATAATATGTCAAGATAAGTGTGTATACATGGTAATTTGAGGAGGAGTCAACCAATGAATAGAGAGATTAGGGGAAGTTTATGTTATGAAATCCAAATCCCTCATTTTATAACTGAGGAGACTAAAGATCAGGGAGAAAAATAATATCAATAAACCAGATAGTATTGTAGGAATCAGCTTGGGACAGAAAGGGATCATTTGGAATGTTGCAAGCAAGGAGAGGAGAGTGACAGTTGGAAGGAGAAAAGGGGCTTGTGGGAAATAGAACAAAGGAGGAGTTCTTTGTTCTCTTGACTTGGAGGGAGACGGGAGTGGAAGACCTGAGCTCAGGACTCAAAATTTAGATACCTGAATCAGAAAGATTCCTGAGTTCAACGGAGCATCTAGCACAGGAGTAGAGTGACCATCATCTGCTGCTGAGGGGCTTTTAACCCTGAAACCCCATGAGGATCACCCCAAAGATCTGTCCTGACCTGTGCCTTCCCAAGAAAAATACTATTGACCTGCTTTAGTGTAGTCTAGTAGACAGATTAGAGGAAAGGAAGAGTAAAACAAAGAAGCCATAGTTGTTTGGCTCGACTGAGCAGAGAAGACACAACTGCTTAGGTGTCTATTAGGGTCTCCTAATCCCTCATTCCAACCCCCCCCATTCATATTCAATTAACCACCTCTTCTGAGTAAATTACAATCAGATTAAGGTTGTCTTTTAGAGCATAAGAAAAAAAAAAGAATAAAAGGTGACAAAGGGGGAACTAGGAAAGTCTGTCTACCAAGCTTTGGTCAAAGACAAATCCAGAGCTGACCATCATTCAGTCTTTCCTGACAAGACCTTGTCCAGAGGAGGTTTTCTTGGGTCCCAGGCTTTAGCAAAGCCCAGGGAAAAAGTCTATTCCTAGTCCCACAGAAGCCTCTTGGCTTGTCATCATTCTCTGTCCATTCCTACTCTAACATCATCACAGGGATACCCCTTTTAAATCCTTTAGTGAGGGGGAGGAGAGCTAAACAGACTATAACTTATCACTGATAATCTCTACCACACATAGTCTCTGTCTCTGTCTCTGTCTCTGTCTCTGTCTCTGTCTCTCTGTCTCTCTGTCTCTCTCTCTCTCTCTCTCACACACACACACACACACACACACACACACACACTCTCTCCCTTTATTCCCTTCCCTTCTTCTTCCCCCTCAACTGTTATAAACATAACAAATTGCCAAATGAATCTTTATTTCAGTTTTCGTGGATATAGTATTATTTATTTATTTATTTATTTATTTATTTATTTATTAATCTATTATTATCTATTATTTATTTATTATTATTTATCTAGAAAGACCTACATGAACTGATGCAAAGTGTAGGGAGCAGAACCATAACACTGTATAATAGTATCTATCATCAATTTTATATCACGAGCTTTATAGGAATGACTTAGCTATTCATAGTAATATAGTGATCCAAGAAAATCTTCAGACTCATGATAAAAAAAAAGTGTCATCTGGCTCCAGAGAAAACTAATGGCGTATGAATGCAGACTGAGACATTATATTTCACTTTATTTCTTCACTTGTGTTTGAGTTCTCTTTCACAAAAGGACTGATATAGAAAGATGTTTTGCACTATTACACATGTAAAATCTACATCAGTTTGATGGCTGCTTAAGAGAAAGGGTGACAGTGGGAAAGAGGGTAAGAATTTGCCTCAAATTTTTAAAAAAATGGGTTAAAATTGTTTTTTTCATGTAGTTAAAAAATAAAATATCTTTAAAATACCTGTTTTCTGTTTTATAATTAATCATATTGTAATGATAGTTGTAATGTAAGTGTAATTAGCTTAGTTAAGAATGGAATGCATTTGTAAGGATTTATAAAAGTGATTGGAGACTTCTTAGGATGCTTTAAGATTTGCCATAGAACCTTGACAAGGTCAGAGGAAGGGAATTTTGCAGTGTGTCTTGAGAGCATCAGTTGAGAAACCCAACACCCACTTCTGGGACAGAGACTTGGAGGTTGGCTGTTCCTGGCTTTCCCTCTCTGATCAGCCTTGGAGGGTTGTGGAAGATTGGTAACATCTTGAATCTGAAGGAGTAAAAAGGTGTTTTGATCAGAAAGCAGGAGAGTTACTGAGCAGCTCTTTAGAACTCCTCTGAGGGCCATCAGAGAGCAGCTTGTGACTCAGACTGAGAGAATTGATCTTTGGCAGAAGGAAAAGGAAATTTGACATAACTCTATAACATTACATTCATACTTTTTGGAAATAGATTTAGGAAGTTAGAATTTATAATTTGGATAGATAGGATAGAATGAGGAGGATTGCCATTTGGTAATCATGAAGCTTTCTCGTGACAGAAAGTTGGGTTGTGGGGATTTATGTAGAATCATTAGATAATAGGGAATTTCTTATCAATACTTATTTCCTTTTACTTTCACTTTTATACAATTTAAGAGTTATAAAAAATAGTTTTATATGATTGGCCTAAACAGAAGCTTTTCTGCAACTGCTTGAGCATCCATTTTCCTCAGCTCTCTCAATGGTCAACCTTAAGAGCCTGTCTACACAAAAGTGATAAATATTGGTATTACAATGTCAATAATCAATATGGGTTAATACACATTTTAACAATATGGAACCTTAAAAAAAAAGAAATTCTGGAAAGCATTCAATGGTTTTGGCTACTCAGTCAATTAAAAAAGCCTCTCCCAAACTACATAGCTAACTGATTTGAACCCAGTTCCTCTGACTGTTCTGGTCCAACATTATCTTCACTCAACCATTCTGTCACTTTTGCATGAACTCCAGCAAATAACAATTGTATTTAAACTCCCTTTTTCATTTTTAACAAATATCTCAGTTATCTTAATATATTAAAATCTTCAGGAACTCTAAGCTATCATTCCTCAGGAAAGTAATCAATCAATCCACAAGCATTTATAAAGCAGTTATTATGTGCCTGGGATTGTGCTAAGCACTGAAGATACAAGAAAAAAAATACCTGTCTGCAAGGGGTTTATATTCTATTTGAGGAGACAACATGTACTCAAAAAAGTAAATATAAGAGACATACGCAGTTGATGGAAGATATCCTTTGAAGAAATGGTACTGGCAACATCAGGAAGCAGGATATCCTGCTGCTAGTGAGAATACTTGAATTGGGAATGAAACAGAACAAAAGATTCAGAAGTATAAGAAAGGGACCATGATTGAAAAAGTGTGAGGTGATTCTGGCAGAAGAGATGAATGGTTTGGAGCCTGCTCTGATGGAGACAGCAGTCTGCCATGAGGCTGGACTGCTCTGCCTTAGGCCACAGTCTGCACTGGGCATCCCTCCCAGCTGGTAGTGAAGCTGGAGCTCAGATCCAGTCACTTATGCCCAGCTACTCCACTCTGGGGGGCAACACAGTGAGAAGATGAACAAATCATTATCTGTGAAAACCTGAAAGAAAATCCAGATGCTCAAGAAAAACAAAATATAAACTGCAGTCATTTGAAAATCAACTGACCCAGAAACCTCATGTGGCCTTTGAAGCCTAGGTAAGGCCTGGCATGTGAAAAATAATTCATCTATTAATGACATTTGAGTTAAAAAGAGCATCCTCACCACCAAAAATTTCAGTATGATTTGTCTTCATTAAGACCTGTGGCGTCAACTTTAAAGCCAAAACCAAATAGGCATACAGCTCGGTAGTAGAAATACTTATTTTGCAGTGTGAGAAAGATTTCTAAAATACACTCTCATGTATGTGCACACGTGTATGCCTGTGCATGTTCATGTCTTTGGGTCAGAGATAGAGGTGGTAAATGGGGATTTTGGATAGACCCAAGGCCCCTCCAGGAGACTAAAGAAAGGCACAAGCTTGTATATTTTTTCAAGGCAAAGGGGAGTAGTGATCTCTATGACTGGGCAACATGGGAAAACTGCTAAGTACAAGATTTATGCCATCCATCTTTTAGACAATACCATGGTGTAACTGATAAGACAAGGGAAAGGCAGAGGCACTATTGAGGGCAGCTGATATTTTGGGGCTAGAATATCACAAAGTTACTCAAAGTGTACCTCACCATTTCATAATGTTGATGTTCCAGAATAATTAAAAACATCACAAAAGCCTTTAGAAACTTGTTAACCTTTAGAGTAGTAAATTGTTAAAATATTTCAATAAATATAGCTTCTTTTGTTTATAGGGTCTAATTATTCATACCATTTGTCCTCCTTTACTGAATGGGGCATTTACAAACGTAACATCTAGAATGTCCTTCATTCTTGCCCTCTGTCTAATATCTATATTTTTTGCAATTTAAAAAATCACTGTTTTAGAAAACAATTCTTTTACTATGCAAGTTGGGAGACGATGAAAAACAGTTTTTGAAGGAGCAGTTTTATCTTGAAATGTCTTCACTTTTTTTGATTCAAATCAGTGTCAACTTTGTTTAGTGTGTGCATATTAAAGAAGTAAAATGGATAATACTTATGTTATGAGCCCTTCAAGCATAACATTCCAATTTGAAGCTTGTTGAAGGGATGGTAGAATCTTAATCTTTCATGTGAGGGCAAATAAAATGAACCTGGTCACTTAAAATTTTAGGGCTTGTTTTCTATAGATATGATCCTTCTGAGGATAATATGGCAGTTGGGGGAAAATGTCATCACTTTGCAAGGGTAATAGTTAATGCTTTTTGGAATAAAGGTGACTTACTGAAATGAATTCTAAATTAGATGAGAACATAGATTCCATATCTTTATTGAGACAAAATTACTACCATAATCATAAAATATTGAAGGTGGAAGTATTCTTGGATTTCAAGTCCAACATCCTCAATTTAAAACTGAGGAAGTGTACTTACAGACAGTTAATGAAGTGTATAATTTTGATTATATTAAACTAAAACATGTTTCTATAAACAAAGCCAATGAAACCAAGATTAAAAGGGAAACAGCAAATTTGTGGGAAAAATAATAGTTTGTTTCTCTGATGACCTAATTTCCAAATATATAGAGAATGGAGTCAAATTTATAAGACTATAAAGTATTCCCTATTTGATAAATGGTCCAAAGATATGGACAGGCAAATGAAGTAATTAAGACTATGTATAGTCAATCATATGAAAAAAAAATACTTCGAGTCACTCTCAGAGAAGAAATACAAATATTTTGCTTTCATTTTAAAAATTAATTTAATTAAATTCTTTTTATTTAAGAGAATTCAATTCCAGCCACCTCAGCCCCTTCTTCCCCTCACTAGAAGGCATCATCTAGTAAACATGTATTTATTGGTTATATCTTGTGTTTCAATTTTTAATCATTTTATAGGTGAAAATTCATAGATTATTCTTCAATTATATTAATAGATTTATTTATATTATATACAAATTTATACATGTTCTCTTGGTACCACTATTTTCCATCTTCATTATCTGATGTAGTTCTTTTCAAAAAAAATTTTAATTAATCTGCTGTTTCTTAAGGTAGAGTAGTATTCCATCATTATCACATACAAAATTTTGTTTGACCATTCCCCAATTGATGGAGATTCCCTAAATTTCCTTTTTTTGTCACCTCAAAGAGAGATGCTAGAAATATTTTGGAACATATATGTTCTTTTACTTCTTCCTTAATTAGAAAATGGTATTTTGGGGGCTGACTATATACCAGTTTATAACTCTGGACATAATTCCGAATTACTTTCCATAATGGTTCAATCAGTTAACAGTTCCACCAACAGTGTATTAGTGTTCCCACTTTTCCACATCCCTTTCAACATTTGTTGTTTTGCTCTTTTGTCATTTTAGCCAAAATAATGGGTGTAAGATGATTCTTCAGCATTCTTTTGGTTTGCATTTACCTAATTACTAGTTATGTAGAGCATTTTTTTCCATATGATATTGATTTCTTCATTGAAAAATGTTCATATCTTTTGCCTATTTATCAACTGGGGGATGACTTTTATTCCTATAAATTAGCGAAAGTTCTCTATGTATTTTGGATATGAAACTTGAACCTGAGAGATGAATATTTTTTCCCAATTTTCTGCTTCCTTTCTAATCTTGGCAACATTTGTTTTTTTGTACAAAAACCCTTCAGTATCTAGTATTTTGCACATATACAATCATGTGATCTGCAAAAGGGATGTTTTTATTATCTCTTTGTTTATACTGACTCCTTAAATTTCTCTTTCTTCTCTTATTGCTATGGATAGCATTTCTTATATTGTTTTAAATAATATCAGTGATAACGGACATCCTTATTTTACTCTTGATCTTATTGGGAAGGTTTCTAGCTTATCCTAATACAAATAATACTTGCTGATGGTTTCACATAGATGCATCATAGCATTTAAGAAAAATGCCATTTGCCTCTGTAAGGGGAAAAAGGGGCTATTTATTAAAAAGTTTGGACTGGATTATATTTCAAAATAGTGTCATCAGGAATTTAATTAATTCCAAAGAGATTTATTTAGAATTTATTTACAAAATATAGAAAGAATGAAGTAGAAAATCAGAGATAGGATAGGGTAAAATATCAAGCCTAAGCACTAAATAATTTACTCCTGGCCCCTGGCTCAATCCAGGCAGGGACAGTTAGTCCTTATGGCTATCCAGGATAAGAGTCAGCTTTTTCACTCACCAGGTGTCAGTCCAAAAGATGAGATTTATGGACAGTCTCACCAGGAACAGGGTATCGGGTCCAGTCAGCATATTCTTCTCTAGTCTCAACTCCAAAAGATGAAGAATTCAGAACTCCAAGTAAAAATTGCACTCAAGAAGTTGTAACTCCCTTTTAAAGACTCTTTTGTGTCACTTCCTGTGCCTTCCCCTAATTTTATGTCTACTAATCACAGTTGAAGCTTTGCTTTAGGACTGCCCAGGGACAGTCAGTTTAATTCTGATTCACCACCCACTATTGTACATGTGGGTCACAGACCTCCCCCACTCCAGTGTGAATGGGGTGTTTACACCTTTGATGACTAAATCTAAAAATGGGCATATCTCCCCACTCAACTTTATGTATTGTGTTTGCACTTTTGGTGTTTAAATCTAAAAATGGGGAGGGGACTTAATTTAATTTTCACATTTAGAGGAGAGTTAAATTTAATCTTCACACTTCTATGCTTCCCTTTTAAAATATGAATGAGTATCATATTTTACCAAAGATTTTGTTTTTCATCAATTTATATAATCATGTTTTTATTATCTTTGTTATTAATATAATCAATTATATCGACAGTTTTCCTTATATTCTGGTATAAATTCTGTTTGGTCACAATGTATAATACTATAGCTAGTATTTTATTTGGGATTTTGCATAAATGTTCATTAATGAAACTGGTCTATAATTTTCTTTTTCTATTTTTGCTCTTACTCATTTATGTATCAGTACCATATTTGTTTCATAAAATGAGTTTAGTAAAACTTCTTTACCTATTATTTCAAATAATTTATTTAATATTAGTTGATCTTTAGAGATTTGATAGAATTCACTTATAAAACCATCTAGTCCTGATGCTTTTTTGTTTTTGGTTTTGTTTGTTTTGTTTTCTTAGGAAATTCATTTATACCATATTACATGCCATATACAATGCTGATTCTAAGATGAAAGGTCAGAATTATTTAAATAAATATATGTAATATATATATATATATATGTATACACACACACACACACACACACACACACACACACACACACACACATATATATATATATATATATATATATATATATATATATGTTTCACAGGGAAAGATGGTAAAGGCTAGGCAATGGAGCTTAAGTGACTTGCCCAGGGTCACTGAGCTAAGAAGTATCTGAGGCCACATTGGAACTCATGACATCCCAACTCTAGACCTGGCTCTTAATCCACCAAGTCACCTAGCTGACCCTTGGATTTTTTTCATAAAACCAACTACTAGATGTGTTTATTAATTCAATGGTTTTCTTACATTCAATGTTATTGATATCACCTTTAAATTTTAGATTTTTAATTTTTTTCTAACTTTTTCTTCAACTCTTTCATTTGATTTTTGAAATACTTTTAAAGTTCTTCCAAACACTTTTTTTGGGGGGGTTGTGACCATTTGTTGTTTTTTATTTCCTGTTTTAGAAATTTAGAAATTTTCTTTGCTGTTTTAACTTTGTTGTCCTCTGATTTTGAACCCAAATCTTCTCTGTCCCTGAAATAGTTATCTAAACTTAGGTTCTTTCACTTTGACTTACTTATTTTTTTCCTTCAAATTGTATCAATCAGTTAATTATTAGTTTTATGTTTGAGTCAGGTTCTGTACAGAGAGTGAGTTGGGGAATGATGGGGTGATGCCTCAAATTTCAGGATTCTTTACACAAATTTTCTATTTCTTATTTCCTAGGCCTTATTTAGTTCTTCTAATTTCTATAACCCAGGGCTAAATGTAGCCCCTGCATCATCTTCCTCAAATCCCAGTTTTTGATTGACCTCAGATTTTCCAACTAGAATATCCACATCAGCAGTTCTTCCACTGCAAGCACACAGCATACCTAACCCTAACCCAGGCAGGCTTACAGCCAGCCAGACCCCAGAACTTTAGCAACTCTACTCATTTGTGTATGTTCCCTCTTTGCTCCTTCTCTCCTGAAGTCACTTCCTGGGAGAGACCTGGTGTCTGGTCAGCCTGCTTGAACTCCCAAAGTCTTTCCCTGTTCTGCAGTTGACTTCAAGCTGTTGGTGAATAGAGATCTCTGGAATCATGGGTGTAGATCACACAGCTGCTCCATGGATGCACGGCCCATAGACTCCATTGGTATCTGTCCCTGGGATATTGAATCTTGAGCTTAGTAGACAAGGTGAGGTTTCCTGACCTAGCACCAGGATTTATGGCTTGTTAATTCCTTACTGTTTGCTCCAGTGTGCTTGCTCCATCAGGAGATAACCAAGGCCAGGGAGGTCAGAGAGCTTTCAAGTTATCCCTTGTTGGTCTCTTTCATTCCAGACTCCTGTAGTTTTGTTGCTTTGGGCATTGATCCTGTGGAGTTATTTATGATTATATGTCAGAGAGTTTGAATGGCAAGGCAGTCTAAATAACTACTCTTCTATCTTCCCCCTCTCAAAATACAAATTAAAATGACTCTGACATACTACATCATACCTACCAGATTGGCTAATATGACCAAAAAAAGATAATGATGAATATTGGAGGGGATGTTGGAAAGTTGAAAAAAATATACATTGTTGATGGAACTCTGCACTGATACAAACATTCTGAAGAGCAATATGGAATCACAACCAATAGCCCATAAAATTATGCATACCCATTTGACCCTAGTCCCAAAATATGAGAAATGAGGATAGAGGACCTACTTGTACAAAAATATTTTTTGCAATTCTTTTTGTAATGACAAATGATGGAAAACTGAGGGGATGTCCATCTATTGGGAAATGGCTATAGAAATGTTGGCATATGGTTGTAATCAAACACTATTGTGCCATAAATAATGATAAAAAGAATGAATTTAAAAAAAACAAACCTAGAAACACCTAAAGAAACTGATTCAAAGTAAAGTGAGCAAATGAAGAGCGCATTTTATATAGTAGTGAAAATATATTTTAAAATTTTATTTATTTATTTTTTAGTTAATTAATTAATTTAGATTTTTTCCCCCAATGGTTACATGATTTATGTTCTCTCCCTCTCCCCTCCACAAGTTGATAAGAAACTCCACTGGCCACCCATGCATCATTGTTCAAAATCTAATTCCATACTATTAATATTTGCAATAGAATGATCATTTAAAGTCAACATCACCAATCATATCCCCATCAAACCATATGATCTATCATATGTTTTTCTTCTGTGTTTCTACTCCCACAGTTCTTTCTCTGGATGTGAATAGTGTTCTTTCTCATTAGTTCCTCAGGATTGACCTGAATCATCGCATTGCTGCTAGTAGAGAAGTTCATTACATTTGATTGTGACACAGTGTATCAGTGTCTGTGTACAATGTTCTCCTTGTTCTTCATTTACTCTGCATCAATTCCTAGAAGTTTTTCCAGTTTACATAGAATTCCTCCAGTTCATCCTTCCTTTGAGTATAATAGTATTCCATCACTATCAGATATCACAATTGATTGAGCCATTTCCAAATTTATGGACACTCCTTCATTTTCAAATTTTTGCTACTACAGAGAGCTCAGCTCTGAATTCTTTTGTACACATATTTTCCCCTATTGTCTCTTTGGGGTACAAACCCAGCAGTAGTATTGCTGAATCAAAGGACATGCAATCTTTTAAAGCCCTTTGGGCATAGTTCCAAATTTTTCTCCTAGTAACAGAGATATTATATAATGATCAACTATGAAGGACTAAACTATTGTCAGCAAAGCAATGATCCAAGATAATCCCAAAGAATTCATGATGAAAAATGCTATCCATAGCCAAAGAAGGAACTGATGGAATCTGATTACAGATAAAAGCATCCGACTTTTTACTTTTATTTTCTTCATGAGGGTTTTTTTTTATTATTATTATCTTGTGATGTGTCTTCTTTCATGGCATGAGGAATATGGAAGACATATTGCATGACAGCACTGGCATATTACCACCTTTGCGTGAAGTAGAAGAAGGGAGACAGAGAATCTGAATCACAAAATGTCAGATAACAATTGTCAAAAATTGTTTCCATATGTAATTGAAAAAAAATTAAAGGTATTAAATAAGTAAATAAAGTTATACAGCCAAGTAGTGGCAAAGTCAGGACTTGAGACTTTCAGGTCTTTGAACTTCTAGTTCACTTGGGCTATTCTGTGCTCATTTTCAGAGTTCAAACTCTAGACTTTGAATTGTTTTCCTCATGATCAGCTTCTTAAGTATTTTATTGGGAGATAATGAATGGTAGTTTACCTTTGTAAGTTTCTTGTCCTTCCATTTCTGTGTATGTAAACTAGAAAAAAATGTGTGATTTTTCATTTTCTCCATCTCTTAAGACTTGTCACACTCTAGTTTAAGCTCTATATAGATAAGAGAAAAATATCCATGCTGCTTCTTAATAACTTTTCACATATTCATGCACTCATCTGGGACACACAACACAGCCTGTGGACAGAGAACATTCTGCCTCTCAATCTCAATGCATTGTTAAAAATTGGCTTTGTATGGCATATTGATTTTTGTATTAGTTAAAAAAATGAGGAAAAATTAAAAATGTTTAAAAGGAATAAGGTAAGGAAATACATGTGTTCATAATACTTTCCTCTTTTACCTACTGAAATCAGATTGTTTTACTTACTAATTCATAAAGGTTGATATTTCTAATTTATCACAAATCCTGGATCAGTTTAGTGAACTATATAAATAAATAAATTTGAATAATTTGAAAACAAAAATATTTGAATAACTTTTTCTTTAACCAGATGTCATGATTCAGATGAAAAAAAAACCTCTGGAGAAATATTGGCAGAAAGAGATGGCAATTTTTTTGAAAAATACTTTTTTCTTTTTAAAGAAGAATTAGAATGCATAACAATATTGAGAAGAGTTAGAATGAATATGGGGGAATGATATGAGAGTGTAAAGAAAAATAGAAGGAAAGAAGAATTATGATTTTTTTCCTTTTATTGTGTGGTTTCCCCAGTCTTGCATAGACTACATTTTCTATTCTATCTTTGCTGGTCAGTAGGATTTATTGAAGGAGGTCAGATGGTAGGTTAGAAGAAGTCAGAAGAAATTAGAAAAATTCACAATCTAAGGTATACTGAGTGGCTTTTGTATTGGTACAATAAGTAAAACTGAGTTATTTTATTATTTCTTCTCAGACAGGAGTACAGTGGGGATTACAGAGCCATGATTCTCCTCAGACATAAATCTGTCTTCCTGGAAATATTTTGGAAAGGATTGGAGGAAAAAATTGAACTGCAATCTTTGGAAAATTTCTATTTATACATAAATATATACTTTGTTCAGTTCTTTTTCAGATATATTTGACTTTCATGAACCTAATTGAGATTTTCTTGGCAATGACACTGGATTGGTTTACCATTTCCTTCTCTAGCCCATTTTATAGACAAAGAAATAGGCTAACAAGGATAAATGATTTTTCAAAGGATCATACATAAGTGTCTGAGGCTGACTTTGAACTCAGGTCTTCCTGAATCTAGGCCTAACATTTTATCTATATCTCTCTCTATATATATGCATCTCTGTGTATATGTGCATACATTTACATATATTTGCATATGAAAACTAGGTAACTCTAACCTAATTCAAATAGCTTCCTTTATTGGACCATCTATTTTATAATCTCAAAAACATATTTTCTCTGTAATTTATTTCACTAAGTTTAGAGTCAAAACCTTTTTTTTTTTTAATCTACATCTGGTAACGAGACTTAGAAATATCTCTTCCTATACTCAGAAGAGTTTTACTTTAATTGAATAAGTGAATTTTTCAGTTAACAATTTCATAAGGAATATTTATTTATTTTTCTACCAAGAGTTATGGAGGGCCAGGAGCAAAGAGATATGACCCAACTCTCACAAAGTCCAGCTGATGAAGCAGATGGTAAATCCTGCAAATGAAATAACAAAAATGATGTTCCCTTGGAATCCTTAGCCTCACTGACAAGTTTATGGCTCTGGAGTTAAAAGGAAAAAGAGTATGAAATGAATGGCCCAGAAGCAATTTCACTAAGGAAACCTCAGTGAAGAAGGAAGCTATCTTTCCTGAAGGAGACAATCTCTCATTCCAACAAAGGAAGTGGATAAATGGTTAAAAGAAATAAGAACAGGAAAACAAAATGAAGTTGGCTGGCGAATAGCTCTACTGGAAAATCTCTAATGGCTAAGAATTGAAGAGATACTCAAGTGAGACAAAAGGATGCCAATAGCTCAAATGCCAGCCAATGAAAAATAAGTAGCTTATTACCCATCCTTTCCAAATTAATTCTTGAAGAGGTCTACAGCTGCAGTGGGATTAGTCTTTACTTTCAACTGTTTCCCCATGGAGCTTTTGACCACAAAAATAGATTATATCTGGCTTTTAAATTCAGAGAGATGCCAATGTTTTTGTTTTTGTTGTTTTTCCCCAGTTATTAACCAGCTTGCGAAGCACAATTATCTACGTGATCAGGAAAGGTACATTGTCAGTTTGCTTACCACTGCTTTGCTCCATGCAAAACCAAAATTTGGAAATTTTGATTTGCTAAATATATTGTTGATATTTACAGAAATGGAAAAAAATAGAATCATCTTTGAGCTTGCTAGAATGGATTCTATATGTACTACACTAATCCTTGTAGATCCCAATATAATAGTAGTGTTCTCCAAGGACCAACAAATTATTTACAGCTGAAACTCCCTTGACAGATCTTGTATAAGAATTGAATTGGCAGAGTATTTTTTATTTTGTTTTGTTTTGCTTTTTACAGTTATCAATGTATTCAAACTGTTTCTGTTGTTCAAGAGGAGTAAGAGTAGCAATGTACAGGGAAACCTAGAATTAGAATATATATTGGGGAGGTGGATTTGAATGAATGGAAAAATAAACATTTACTAAGTACTTACTATATGCTAGGCACTGTGCTAAGCACTAGGGAGCAGACTAGATGGTCTGTGCCCTTATGAAGCTTATATTCTAATAGAAGAAGACAGTATATACAGGGCAGGTGGAAGAAGGGAGGACATGGGAGTAAAGCATGCACTAGTACAATTTTTTAAACCCTTTTCTTTGAGTGGTAGAGAGTGGTAAAGGCTAGGCAATGGAGGTTAAGTGACTTGCCCAGGGTCACACAGCTACGACATGTCTGAGGCCACATTTTAACCTAGGACTCCCATTTCTAGGCCTAGCTCTCAATCCACTGAGTTACCCAGCTGCCCCCCACTAGTACAGTTTTGAAGTCTAGCTTTGAAAAGGTAAGTTGAAAGTTCACTAATAGAACTCAGAGTCCTAGGCAGGGATTCCAAGTTCTAGCTGGAGGGAGATGAGGAGGCTGGATAAGTTATAGGCAGCACTGTTTAGAAATGTCAAACATATGAGAATGTTTTCTTTAAACTCCTTAAGCCTGTGCTTTGCAAGGGAGATAAAGGGAGGGCTTGCCTTGAAGTCAGAAAGGTCTAGTATCAAGTTGCCTAAGCCACAAACCTACAGAGTATCCTAGGTGAGATCCTGATCCTAAATCTCTAAGTGTCTCCAGGCAATTCACTAAGACACTAAATGAGAAACCAGTTTTTAAAGTGCTTGAGGAGTGCCAATTTCCATCACAAGTTCCCTACACAAAGGACTTTACTGGTGAGAATAAGAAAGAAAAAGGTTGAAACTTTTGGAAAATATTGAAATGGCTTGAACTTATAGGAACATTTATTGCCTTTTCATTTAAGCAATTATAGTCATCACATTCATACATTGTTAAATTTTTCATTTGACACATTATCAAATGCTCAGATATAGAGGGAAAGAGTGAAATAATTAGGTCCAAGGTTACTGGTTTTAAATGGGAATGTCACTAATTATAAATGAGATGAAGAGCTATTTTTTTCACTTATACCTATTTTCCTGTAATTCCAGGGTTTTGTTACTTACTTCTGCTATTGGAGAACAGCCCAGGGTTGTCCCCGATCCAACCTGATGATTGGGACAGCAGTTGGTTACCATGTTTATAGATTTATTACTTTCTGGATGGAATGGAAGCATAAAATGATTATAAATTATTTTAGCAAATTGATTTTACATTTGACAGCAGGAGAACACCTATGAATTTGTGGACATTACACTGAATTAGGGGCAACTAGATGTCTCAGTGAATAGGTCAGGACTGGAGTCCTGAGTTCAAGTGTGGACCCAGACACTATCTAGCTGTGTGTTCCTAGGCAAATCACTTAACCATAATTACCTAGCCCTTACTACTCTTCTGCCTTGGAACTGAAACTCAATATTAATTATAAGAGAAAAAGTAAGGGTTTAAAAATGGAATTGACTTAAATTTACTCTAAGTGGTATTACTTTTAAATATTTTCCAGAGCTCTCTAATTCTTAAATATACTGTGGTATTTAATTTAGTCATAGGTTCATTCAATTATGTAGCTAAAAGGTCTCTTAGATTCTCATTTACAAATGAGAAAACTGAAGCCCTGTGAAAGTAAACATATGTATGGGACTTGTAAAAAAGTAGTAGGAAAGAGAGGAGGAAAAATGATGGCAAATTTAGAGAAGAAAAATAGCAGAGTCTACTCTGATATGAAAATTCAGCATGATTCTGAGCCCCTACATAGGTTTCAATTCATGTAATTCCTCAGGAAATCCCAAGACAAATTTTAGATTATTTTTTCACTGAACATAAACTTTTGTTACTGAGTATTAGTTTATATTCTTTCACAGGGGGCATAAACATTTGTTCCTAACTAACATTGAGTATGAGTTTTCCTGAGTTTGAAAATTCATCATTTTTTTCATGCAAAGGATTCATTCACATACTTGTTCAAGAAACAAATACTTATTGAAGTATATAAGTACATATAAGTATATATGCTTGAGGTATATAAGCTACTACATTGGGTACCCCAAATATCACTGTTTAGATAATCAGGATAGCTTCTATTTTAGGGACTTTGGTATGTGAAAAGAGGAAACAATCTCATTTTCAAATATAGTTTGGGAAACAATATATGCACAAATGACAGATATAATTAGTAAACAATAGCAAGAATTGAACAAGTACCAGACATTTTGTTGAGAAATTATTTTAAAAAGCCCAAATATTACAAAGGTTTTGAATGTAATCAGAGGTAATCAGAAAGATGATTACTTTCATGATGACACTAGAAAGAAGTGGACATGAATGTGTGAAGTGGAAAACAAATATTCAATATTGAATGACTCATATAATTTTAAAAATCACTCAAACTATTTGAAAAATTCAGAAAGAAGTACATTCATGTGTAAAAAAAAAGCATTGCACTAGGAATCCTAAAACCTGTGTGTAAGCCCTATAGTTAATGTGTGCTAATTATTTTTAGGGGAGGGGAAGTAGAAAATATTTATGTATTTGTGCATATGTTTATTTATATATGAATGTACACAAGGTGTTCTAAAGGTCTTAGAAGAGTTTTTAATTTATTATAGAGAATGTGTGCTTTTATATACATGCTTAATTTCTTCCACTGATATAGATTGAAACTCTTTGCCTTCTTATCCATATCTTCAAAGAAATATCACATTAAACATACTCTCAATTCATTGAAAACTTTCCTCTTATTCTTTTAATATCAGAAGCACAAAAGTAGCTCCTAATTATTAATAAAATGCTACTAGTAATAGCTAGTACATAATGACTACTATGTGCCTAAAGCACTGTTCTAAGTGTTTTATAAATACCGTCTTACAGAAACCCAAGTAAGTGTCTAACTCTGAATTGGACTGAGATTTTTCTACTTCCAGACTCCAGCAAACTATTTATTATATTATCTAGGTGGGATTCTTACTACATGAATGTCCCATCTCCTTTTCAAATCACACATGTCTTTAATCATATCTCACTGGCTGCATAAAGCAGAAAAAGTTTAAAATCAAATAGTGCTCTCAATAAGACACAGGTATGGCATTGCATGACACAGAAATGTGATTGCATGGGTGCTTCTGTTCATACCACTGGGGAAGTCTTCACATGCTTGTTGTAGACACTCCTCTAACTTACCAATAGGTTTGTGACTCATAAGTTCCCCTCAACTTGGTTTATTGCATCTCCCCATATGTTAACAGCAGGTGAGAGTTGAATGCCATGTTTTTTATTTGTTATGTAACTTTATTCTACTTATGTATATACAAGAAAATGTTGCTAGTGATGAGCAGGTATTCATTTATATCTGTGGTTTCAGCTCTCTGTGTTAGGTGTTGGAATGTATCTCCTGTGGGTATGGGTCCTGCTGTTTCTGTGAGGCACAATAAAATGAAATGCAGTCAAACAAAGTATGCCTGCACAAAGGAATTAACCTTATTGTAGTATTCCTCTTGATAAATGGTCATGTTTTCAGGAGAGGAGAGCATTGAGAAATTGATAAAGGAAAGAGACAATCTTCAGAAAATTTCTAGGATATAAAGTAAATGATTAGACTATTTTTTTGGTTTTTTTTTCTCATCCTTATTGTTTATTGATTTTGGAGAAAAAAAATTGACAGTGAAATGAAACATGGCCTTAGAGGCTCTTTTACAGCAAGACTTCTCCCATCCATATATCAAGATCATGTAGGAAGCAATCCTGTGTTTTCATTTTTTCTTTTTTTTCTTTTTTTTAAAATATATTTTATTTGATCATTAATGATTAGAATATTTTAATATTTATAAGTCAATATTTTCCAAGTCAGCACCCAAAGTAGATTCACTCCCTACGTGCTGGAGAAAATGTATAGACTTGTAAGCTTATTCCATATATTGAGTGTTCATTTGACTTATGTAGGCAATATGTCACAATGAAAACTGTGCTGTTTGTGGAACCAGAGAGTCCTGAGTTTGAATGCCAAGGCTTTTTCATTACTATCTGAGCAAACATTTTTCTTTTTTCAAGGAATAATCTCAAAACTTAATATAGACAATTATTTTGCCTTCTACCAATCTGACCAACTTGGGCTTCTTATCCTAAAGATGAGCTATCCTATTTCCATATATTTTTATTGGATTTGAATGCTGCTTTTCTGGCCTTTAAGCCTGATTCATCCCTTATCTTTCTTTAGTTCACACGTCATTTCTCAACAAGTTATTTGTTTGATGTATGATTAATGAGCTCAACAAGCAAAGATAAAGGGCAATGCCATTAATGTGCATTGTCATTTACATATGACTGCAAAACTTAATTTTAAACCAACCTTAGCTAAATCCCACTGATTACAGCCATTGACTAATGAATGCCCAGTCACTGACTAATGTACATTCATATATGCCATGAATGCTCGTTGCAAAAATAGCACTCAAAATACAACTTAAAGGGCATAAACTGAAAGCAGTGATTATAATGAGTTTTTTTAAATCACAATGCAATAGTACTTTCCAGCCTCAAACTCATGATTCTTATGTTTTTTGCAGAAGTGAGGTAAGCAACTTAATTTCCCCTTTAAGGCTTTCAAGTACCCTAGATTTATCAAAATGATCTGCTGTTTTCATAACTCCTTAAAATTATAATTATAATTTAATATTTTTGTTACAAAGACAATGCTTTTTAATTTTATAGTTTAATATTTTGACTTCCTGTGCTACTGTTACTTCCATATTCTAGTCTATCTCAGATTTGGTGTTGGAGTGAAATTTTTATTGGTTTCCATAATACTAAATGGGCCTTTTATTTATTTAGGTCCCTTTTATGTCATATAATTGTATAGTCACAATAGATAACAGTTCATTGCTTCACTTTATACAAAAGATCCTTCTAAAAATTGATCTTCCAAATACATTTTGTATACCTCCAAGAAAGTAGATAAACACACTAACCTCTCAAAGCAATCCATTCCAGTTAAAAATATAGAGAAATAAATTATAGATAAAAATATTTACATAAATACAAATGTCTATGTTAATATGCATACATTTACTTATTAATGACTATGTAATTACACCCATACATATATATATATATGTGTGTGTATATTACATATACACACACATATATATATACACGTATGATTATGTAAATGTATTTGGGCCCCCTATATTCACTAATTTGGTATCTGTTTATTCATTTACCTATGGTTAACCATAGAAAAAAAAGATGAAAAAAATTGGAAAATTCCAGAAAGCAACAACAATAACAAAATTTATAAGTATAAAACTGCCCACCAAACAATTAGATTGTAACATAATAAAGTTGGCCAGTCTTGTCCATGACTCATCTGCCTTTGAGAGAGTGAGACATAGATAGAGACAGAGGCAGAGATATTGTTTGACCTTTGTTTTCATAAAGAACAATGACATCATGAAGTGATTCCTTGGCTTATGCATGAATTGAATTTAAGCAAGGCAGAGTTGCAATTGTAAGCTTTAACCTCTCTTCCAGAGTCATCAAAGTCTAAATAAAATAAAAGTAAAGACTGACAATGGCCTGGGATGCAGTGGATGAACTTGGCTTCTTCAATGTCTTAGCAAGTTTTAATCACTCCAGAATCCCTGCTTCAACTACTTTCATACTGAGTTGGAGAATAGTGAAGAGATCAGGTCAAGATGATTAAGTAAGAAACACTCAAAATCCACCAATCACCCTCCAAATGATCACAGAAGAACAAAAATGCCTCACAACTAATACTGGAACAACAGAACTTACAGAAGAGGGTCCTCTGGCTCAGAACAAGGTGGAGAGATAGTAAGGAGAACTCATTTCACTGGGATATGAGAGAATAATGAATAAGCTTCAGAAGATTCAGATCAACACAGCACAAGGAGCATGGGAAAGAGCTCAGTTGGCTTAGTCCAGCCTCAGCAAGATAAGAGTGAAAACTAACACAATACCAAATAAGTGACAGCAGCCAGAAAGCAGCCCTACATAAAATTCAACCAGGACATAAGCCAGGCACAACCTTGTTTAGGCAGCAGTGAGAGGAACTAGTCCAATAAGGTTTAGCCTTGGTGGGATTGGACAGAACCCAATTCAAAACAGCTCAACTGAACAGCTGTAAACCTTCACCCAGCGGGCCAACCAGGCCACCTCTTCAGAGTGCTCAATCTGAAACCCAGACAGCTGAGCCAATCCCAGACACAGTACAAGTGTGAGATAGAACTCATAGTTATGCTTCAGCATATGAACAAAATCAAGGGGAAACAATAACCTCCAACCAAAGCAAAAGACAGAAGAAGCCAGACATTACAAACACTAGAGAGAGTGAGAGAGAGAGAGAGAGAGAGAGAGAGAGAGAGAGAGAGAGAGAGAGAATACAAGCTCAGAAGAGGACAATAATACGAATTTGAAAATGTGTGATGCCTTTCACATTTTCACAAAGGAAAATGTGAAAGAATGTCAAACCCGAAATGAATTCCTAGAAAAGTTCCTGAAAGGATAGAGTAACAAATAAGATGAAATTTAGAAGAAAAATTAGAAAAGTAAATAATAGGAAAAAAATAGATTCGAACACAAGCTTACTGAAGAAAATAGTTCCCTAAAAAAGGAAATACACTAACTCAAACAAAAAAAAGTTTCCTAAGAAAAGAAGTATGAGCCTTAAAGAAGAAAATGAATGGCTTCTGAAAATTTAGAATTGAATAAATGGAAGTCAAACATTTAACGAGACAACAAGAAACAATAAAACAAATCTGAAAGACCTGAAAAATAGAAAAATAAAATAAAATCTCTCACTGGAGAAATAACTGACTTGAAAAATAGATCCAGAAGAGATTACCTAAGAACCATTTAACTGTCTTAAGTCCAGGATTAAAAAAAAAAGAACATGGACACCAAAAAACTTTAAGGGAAACTGCCCTGATGTTCTTGAATAGGAGGGTTGAAAATAGAAATGACAAAAATTTACCAATCATCAATGAATGAAATCCAAGTTTAAAAATCCCAAGACATATTATAGCCAAATTCCAGAATTCCCAAGCCAAAGAGAAATACTATTAGCATCTAAGGAAAAAAAACAATTCAAATATTGTGGAGTCTTAATCAGGATATAGCAGCTTCTAGATTCATATTTCAAAAATAAGATATGGAATATGATATTTCTCAATGCAAAGGCCTATAACCAAAAATCACCTACTTAGTGAAACTGAACATAATACTCTAGATGAAGAAATGAAATTTAATGAAATAGAATAATTCTGGGCTTCCTGATAAATTGGCCAGGGCTAAAAAGAAAATCTCATTATCAAATTCAACCCTCAAAAGGAGCATAAAAAGGTAAACAGAAAAAAAAAACCCCTCAAGGGAATTAAAAGGTTTCAACTAATCACCTCCCTCCATGGGAAAGTGGTAAGTAGAATATTTAAGATTTATATATTATACTATAAGATTTACTTAAAACACTTAACATACTTAAAATAATCAAGGGAAACAATGAGGATGAACTTATTACATTACTTGCATGGGAAAGTGATAATTAGAATACTTAAAATAATTATGATAAAAGAATATCTTGGGGGCAGCTAGGTAGCTCAGTGGACTAGAGCTAGTCCTAGAGACGGGCAAATCTGGCCTCAGACATTTCTCAGCTGTGTGACCCTGGGCAAGTCTGTTGACCCCCATTGCCTAGCCCTTACCACTCTTCTGCCTTGGAGCCAATACACAGTATTGGCTCCAAGACAGAAGGTAAGGGTTAAAAAAAAAAAGAATATCTTTAAGATATGTTAAGAGAAGTAAGAGAAACAATGGGATTAAACTGTTTGCATTACTAGTAAGAAGGTGATTGCTAAGGTGCTTAAGATATATATGATACATGAAGGGCCTAAGATACCTAATATACTTTGAATACTTTAGGTACAGAAGATAATTAAAAACTTTATCACTATTAAGGAAATGGATAGAAATGAAAATAAACAGGGAGCATACAGATTAATATGATGTGATAATACCTTTAAAATCAAGGAATAAGAAAGAGAATGAAACTGAGAAAAGAGAAAATGGGAGAAATTTGGGGTAATTTATCTCACACAAAAAGGCATGTTAGAATCAATACAGTGGAAGGGAAGGTGGAGGGTTTGCAGTCAATGCTTGAAATTTAGTCTCATTGGAATAAGCACAGAGTGGGAATAACATCCCCATTCAGGTATAGAAATCTATCTTACCCAAAAGGGAAATAAGAAAGGGAGGGGGGAGAAAAAAGGGTGAAATAGGTAAAAGGGGGAACTGAAGAAAGGAGGTAAACAGAAATAAAAAAAAATATTTGTGGATAGGGAAAGGCTAAAAGAGATGGAGAAGGATATATGGGAAAAATAAGTAGAGTGATAAGCACTGGTAGTAGCTATAACTCTGAATGTGAATGAGATGATGGGAATGAGATCACCCATAAAATGGAAGAGGAAAGCAAATTGGATTAAAAGCCAAATTCTCACAATATGCTATCTGCAAGAATCTCATTTAAAGCAGGAAGACACAGAGAAGAGATAAAGGGCTAGAGCAAAATCCTCTATATTTAAACTAAAGTTTAAAAAGTATGGATATCAATCAAGAGTTCAGACAAAGTAAAAGAAAAAAAAAACCTGATATAACTAAAAGAGATATGAAGGAAATTACTTATTGATAAAAGGACCAGTAGATTATGAAGTAATATCAGCATTAACATATATGCACCAAATGGATTAGCCTCCAAGTTCTTAAAGGAGAAACTACATTAGCTAAAAGAGGAAATAGACAATAAAACAATATTAATAGGGGACTTCAACCTTACCCTCTAATAATTAGATAAATCAAACAAAAATGTAAATGAAATAAATTAAAGAGGTGAATAGATTTCTTTAGAAAAGCTAAACTTGATAGAATTCTGGAGAAAACTGAATGGAGATAGAAAGGAATATATATATATATATATTTTTTTTTTCTCAACAACACATGCCACCTTCCAAAAAATTCAATCATATAATAGAACATAAAAAGTTTCACAACCAAATTCAGAAAAGCTTAAATAGTAAATAAATCCTTCTTCACATCATAATGCTAAAAAAAATTACACTGAAGAAATGGCTGGAGAAAAAAAAGATTAAAAAACAATTGGAAAGTTAATAATTTTATATTAAGAATATAGGCAGGTCAAAGAATAAATCATAAAAACAATAATTTAATTAAAGTGATTGACAACAAGGAGACAATATACCAAATTTTTGTGGATGCAGAGAAATCAGGAAAATTTATATCTCCAAAAACTTATATGAATAAAATAGAGAAAGAGCAGATCAATGAATTGGGAATACAACTAAAAAACTAGAAAAAGAAAAAAAATGTTTGCATCCACCCATTCCACACAGGGAATTCTTCACCTGCTTGACTTAAGCACTTCTCTAAGTCACTGATGGGTTGGTTTGTCCCCTCTACTTTGTTTAGTTCAACAGCTGAGATTGTTTCACTAGAGTGTGGCTATTGCACATGCTATCAGCTTCTTGGAGCCACAGGTAAGAGTTTAGAACCAGATGTATACTAAAGGTAAGTGAGTAGCCCTGAAAAGGCCATAGAAAACTCTCACACCAGAGATGCTAAACCTTTTTGAGTATCCATATGCCCAGAGAAAGGGCATAGCACTTTACAATAATGTACAATGTACATATTTTACAGATCAACATAATTTTTAATATTCAATTTCTGACATTTTGCAATACATCATCTCTCTCTTCTTTCCATCCATCCCCAAGAAAGCAGGCAATATGACACAGGTTCTACAAATATTTTCCAATAATACTTATTTCTGTGTGTGTTATGTGTTGAAACAGGACACATATTGATTACAGTAGAGATAAATTCATGAAGGAAATAAAGTAAAAAAAGAATATGTTTCAATCTGTATTCTGACTCTGTTCCTACTATGAGAGAGGATATTTTTTTGTCATGAATAACTTGGAGTTGTCCTGTGAGTTTTAGATTTTCTCTGTCCTGCTTAGTCTTTAGAATTTTAGCAACCAGGAATGTATAAACCCTCACTTAATGATTAAGTGTGGGGGAGGATGGTCTGTGACCCATGTGTGCTAGCAAGTGACATATCAGAAACAACTGACTGACCCCTTGGGCTGTCCTAAGCCAAGTTTAAGCTACCATTGGTACATATGAGACACAGGAAGTGATGTAAATAATTGCCTTTATGTTTGGCGTCACTTCCTGTGAGAGGGACTTTGGAGGCTTTTTATGGTGGTTCTTGACTTGGAGGGCTGGAATGTGGAGACCTGTGACTGCTTCCCTTAGGTGACCATGCTGTGAGTGTTAAGGCCAAATTCTCTTTCCCTGGCTTTATGAAGGCACAAGCCTCCAAGGAGGCCCCTCATCTTGGAGGAAGCCTCATGGCTGGAAGCCAAGCTACGTTTAATCTTCTGGGAAGGCCCCTTGGCTGAGACCTCTGAACTCCCCCTGGCTCAGGCCAGGCAGGCGTAGATCTTCTACCCTTTTTCCTCTTTCTCCCTCATTCTTAATTTCTTCCTTCCATTGTAAATAAACCACCATAAAATTCTATTCTGACTTGAGTATTTCATTGGGATGTAGAATTTAAATCCTTGGTTAATTAATTAATTAAATAATTAAATAAATTAAATAAATTTAATTAAATTAAAAAATAAATTAAATAATATATTCAGTCTAAATTCTAAAAATTTACCCTTAACAGTCTGGCTAGTCCTTGAAGGTTCTGACGACTACCTTCAATCTACCTGAATTTCCTTTTTTCTTTCTCTCTTTATTACCTCCTCTTAAGCCTACAATTAAAACAGCTGCTGAAGCAGGTGAGTATAAAACATTTTTTTTCTTTTCTCCTTAAATTGAATTGAACAAAGCCATTTTTTAAACTTTAAGTGCCAGAGCCTTAAGGTCCTATCTGGGGAAGCTGAATCTCCCTTGCCTTGGGGAACAAAAAACCCAATTAGCCGACCCTCACTGACAATACTAGCTGGATAAATTACTCTTAACTAGCTGTGAGGAAAACATAGATAAAGTTTTAGCCTTGTCCTGCTCTTGGAGGTCTACTTTCCTTTTTTTTTTTCCAAGCCCTCATGTGTCTCTAGTTTTTTAATTTAATTGAGAAGTTTAAAAACAAACAAACAAACAAACAAAAACAAAAGCTGGTGAGGCCATCTAGGAAAAACAGATGCTTTGTTCAAAGAGGGAAACTGTTTTAGTCAGAATGGGAAGGAGAGAATGCTCCTGACCCCTCCCAAATTAACAAAAACTCATCCTCAGGCAAAAGGCTTTGCTTTCTGTCCCCTTTGGCCTAGAAGGGTTGATTGGATTAAAAGGCTTTTAAAAGATACTATGCCTTTTTGTTTACAAACCCTAACCTTAACCCATAGTCAGTAGCAACATCTACTGACTGAAACAAGAATTATAAATAATTTAAATATATATGTATATACATATACATATATATAAATAAATGAATACTGTTCTATGAAATTTTCATGGCATTTGAAAAAATAGGGACATTAAAGATTTAATAATGCCTCCCACTCCTTATGTTCTTAGCTAATTTTATTTTTCTATTCCTAAATATTGTGACAAGAAATGCTGCCCAGTGAAAATTTGGAGCTAAAATGTTGGCAGATATACAAAACCAATTGGGTAATTTTAAATACTTCTTACAAGGTCAAATGGCAAATACTTACCCCACCCAAAACATTTCTGACTTTTACAAGCCTGTTTCTGAACCTCTAATGAGGAAAATCTTTCCCCAGAAATGGAGATGGAAGACACCTCTCCTATTGCTCAACTGCAGGACTGCTTCTCTCCTGGTCTTTGACTCTTGGCTGAACTTCCTTCCCAAGACCCTTCTCCTGAAATCCAAGTTTCTCCTGTTCCTTTTTCTACCCCAAGACCAATTCCAGCCCCAAGGAAATCTTATCCTTCTAATGAAACTGTTTCTAATCAAACTGACATACCCTTACCAAATTCAACTAGAGAACTTTTCCCCTAAGAGAAGTACCCAAGTATGCAAAATAAGACATAATGTGGATGTGATGACTCTAAGGCACCATATACCATTTACTCCCCAAGACATGAATTAATTCACATGAAATGTTCCCACATATGAACAAAGTCCCTTTATGGTAACGAAATAGATGGTAGACATATTTTTTTTCAGTGTAATTCATCTTACAAATATGTTGAAAACTCACTCCAGGCTTTCTTAATGGAATATGAGAAAAATAAAATAATTTCTCATGTCAATAAATTCTGGGGGTGCAATGCAACACACTGGCTATCTCAAGATCCCAAATGGGACTATAACAACTCTGAGAATTACTTACAACTATATCATTGTAGTGAGACCATTCTAACTGCTAAGAGAAAACAGATAAATGGATGGAATTAAAAAAAACTTAGGCAAAATGAGAATGAGACACCCTCCAAATTCATGGATAGACTCATTGAGTTTGGGAGTCCATACCTAGATTTTGACCTTTCTAAAGAAAATTACATAAGACAAATTAGAAGACACTTTGTCAATAACTCTTGCAAAGTGATGAGGGATTATTTTAGCACTCATTGTCCAAGGTGGCTTGAAATGGATCTTCATGATTTGAGAAAAACTGCTGTATATGTTTCAAAAGGAAACAAAGAAAAAGAGAAAGAGACTAAAGATTTCATGGAGACAATTAGGAAAGAATTGAAATATTTAAGAGATAAGATTGATAAACTAGAAAAAGGGGGTTATGCTTAACATATGGCACTTGCCCCTCTCATAGAATCTAACTATTGATCCATTACCTGCCAGTTCTGTGAGAAGAAGGGCCACAGAATGATGGAATGTAGAAATTTATTCAAGGCAATCAGAAATAATATGCAGTTTAATATCAACTACAAAAATAATACTTATAGTGATAATTATGAAAATGATAATAGAAACCACAACTTTAGGAATTATAAAAATAGTAATAGAAGATTTTTTTTCTTTTCAATAGATTTATGTGCCTTTTTACCTATTTTGTTGTTTGTTATTTCTTTTTTAAGATGTTAATTTCTTAAGTATTTTTGTGCCTCTTTTACCAAGCTGTTGATAGATTTTCCTGTGTCACTCTCATTCCTTTTCCCTATTTTCTTCTATCTCTTTTATTTTAGTTTTAAAATCCTTTTTGAAGTCCTCAATTGATTCTTTTTGGTATTGAAAGCAATTCATATTTTTGTCAGAGGCTTTGGGTGCAGTGGTATTGGCTTTGTTCTCTTGAGTTCATGTTTTTGTCTTCCTTATGACCAAAATAACTTTCTTATTGAGTTTCTTTTTTGTCATCTGTTCATTTTTTAGCCTTTTTCTTTCATGTTAATTAAAACAAAACTGTTAATGCTTGACTGTAACTGAGTGAAAAGAGCACTGTTCCATGTTTCAGGTTCTTTAAGCAGCTTCCTTCAGAGCTCTGGGAATATGTCTGCTCCCAGTTTTTCAAAAATGGTAGGTGATGAGCACAGGTATGTTTAATACTATCCAGACCTGTGCTCTAGTCTGTGAGTAACCACAGACACTCTTGTCTGCCTTGCAACTGGGACTAGGTGCAAAAGATAATTGTTTACTCTATTGTCTATCCTGAGTTAACACTAACTTAAGTACTTCACTAGATTTTAAAGACAGGATTAACTCTCCTTTGTCTATCTTTTGATTGAATCAATACAAGCTTTAACTAGGTGAAGGAGTTCCCCAATCACTTAGAGAATTCATACCCTGATAAATTCAATCAATCAGGAAATTGTGAACCTTTTGATGAAAATTTGACCTTCAGAGGATGACCTTCACAGGCCATTGATAAGAGTTGACACCTTCACAGGATGAGAGGTGTGAATCCCATAGAGGCAGTGTTAGACAATTTGGAAACTGTCATTGGCCTTTGTGAAAGGGGGATGGGACAAGGAGCCACTATAAAAGGCCCTGAATTTCTGGGGCTAGGAAAGTTGACTCCAAGAAGGAAGTCTGTTTCAAGAAGGACTTGGACTTTAAGAAAGAAGTCAGAATAAGGAAAAAAAAAGTTGGCCTCTGGAGTCACCTTCAGCTTGAGTCATTGTCTTGACATTGCACAATAATACTTCCAATAGGCAATCACCATTATTATTTACAATCTTCATATATTTTAGTCAAACTATTAAAATTTAATTCTTACATAGGTTTTCCTGCTCATTTGTGTCCACAATCACTGGTAGTTGCTAGTGCTCCTCCACACCCTGGGACTAAGAATCAGGATTGTAAAAACTTTTGGGCAGTGTGAGAAGAGTCTTGCACCAAGAATGAGAAAAGGAACCCTTATCTCCTTTTGAGCAGTTGTCTGATCTCCTTTTTGTGCTGACCTCCTAAATTTTGGGGGACTGAAAAATTATTTCACTCTGTCTTTTTATGTGTCATGGTGCTCCAGAATTTGTTATGAGGTATTATATCTTACTTTTTGGGAGGGGAATTTGGTAGAGATAAGGTGAGTCTTTATACTTTTTCAAGCATCTTTTGATTATTAATTACTTTGGAGAGAACAGTTTCAATTGAATCAAGAGTTCAAATGTTAGAACGTAGAGACTTAAGAAGAGAGTAAGAGGAAAATAAGTGGAGAAATTGAGTGTACGTGAAATTTTCAAGTAGTTTATCCTCAAAAGGGAGGAGTGAAATGGGACAATAGCTAGTGGCAATGGATGGATCAAGTGAGATTTAGAGGATTCAAGAGACATGGGAATGTTTGTAGACAGAAGGGAAACCCCCAATTAATGAAGAAATTCAATATAAGTGAAGGAATATGAGGATAGAGGGGATAATGTTTTAGTGAAAATGTGATGGAATGGGATCATTTGTACTTGTTAGAGAGGTTTGTCATGGTAAGAAGAAAGGCTACTTTATTATGTTGATGATAAAAGAGATGATCATGGCAGAAGGCATCTGGCTTCATTAGTATTTAGCAAAAATTTGACTCATGCCACTTTCTTAGGTTAATATGTAGTTGTAAGGTCCAAAAGGGCTGTGAATGGTATGATTTCTTTTAAATAAACTATCTCACAATTTAATATCAAGATGACAGCAAAGAATATCATCCTGACAGGTTGCAAGAAAACACATTTCTGCCTCCTTCCTATTCCTTTCCAAACTAAATGATCTAATAATTTGAGGGACTAGAGCATGGACCACTTATTCATTGTCTTCAGCCATGGTATCAGAATCTTGGAAAGGTTATTTCCACCTTAGTTGTTTTGAATTATTCTCAACCATCATATTTACTCTATTGATAGACTGTGGAACAGAATTAATTAATTTTTTCCATTATATTACTTCAAGTCAAAGTGTCATTATGTTCAAAAAAAGAAAGACATGACAATACTTTATTCATATTTCATGGAATATCAAAAATTAATAGCATTTAAATCATTTCAACTTCATTTGACCCTGAAAAATTAAAGATTTAAATTTTGATCTATAGCACTCATTTTCAGTACCTCTTAAAGCTCATAGAAGACATAAGATATGGGAGAAAGCAATTATTTTAAAAAACATGGTACCAGACCTTCCAGCTTAATTACTACAATGTTATTTGCATTATTCCCAAAGTTTAATAAAATGCTTTTTAACCTGTGAAAAATATCCTCACAATATTTGTCCCTTCTTTCCCACCTTGTGTTTTCTCCTTACCTAAAACTGGTACTACTCACTCATTAAGGTTGTCTTCATTTTGATAGACAGATTTCTATTCTTTTTTGTTCATTCTAAAAAAATCTCCCAAAATGCTTTGCTCAGACAATATTATAAAAGTGAAAAAGCAAAATTCATTTGAAAACAGTAAAATAAAATAGGAGATCAGTTCATTAATGGCACAAGTTGACACAGCTTATTGCTAATGATCTATAAAAATAATTGCATTCATATAGCACCTATCAGGCACTAGGCTGAGCACTTTAAAAATATTATTTCAATTAACCCTCATAATAACCCTGGGAAATAGGTGTTATTATTATGTCCATTTTATAGGGGAGGAAACTGAAGCATACCTAGATTGTCAGTTGCACAAAATCATACAACTTGTAAGTATATGACACATTTGAACTCAGATCTTTGTAATTCTAGGCCAAGTGCTCTAACCTAGTTTCCTGTGATCTCTTGCTATTTTGAACTTAGAGACCCATTTTCACCTGAGAATTTCAGGAAGATAAATTATAGTTTTAAAGCAAGGGGGAAAATTAATTACTTGAATTTTGAATTAACATTTCTTTTACATGTAGTAAGGTTGACTCTTTTCTTTGAACTACATGTAGTCCTGGTATTAAGAACAAAAATCTTTTCCCTAATTATTTTCCATATCCTAAAGTCTGGCTAAAGGTAACTGCTTACCCACTGCTAATGTGCCTGCCAGGGAAAGGTTTTTACTGTACCACTTCATCAAGAAATATCTGTTGATCACCTGCTGGACTGTTTATGGGATAAAAAGAAGAAAATTATGTGATGAACACGTGGTTCCTACCTTCTAATGGGTTTGGAATTAGATATAGCACCCTTAATTGGTTTTTGGTATTACTTAAATAATACTATTTAATAACCATTACTTCTTTGTTTTAGTCTTCTGAAACATTTGTTTTATTTTGTTTGAATTATCAGGAATTAGCTTATTTTAGTCAATATGGGTTGTCTGTGATGTGTCCTCTTTAGTTTGTGCTATGTGGACAAAGGCAAGGTTTTCCATGAGTGCCATCCCAATATCTTGTCCTTTTCTACAAACCTGATCACTAGCTTGCCAGATAAAACAAAACAAAAAACACTTATAATGATTAAAAATTTTTCCTATATAGAATTATCTGGAATGATCCCTTGCAATAGTTCATTACAGGAGTTTTTCTGTGCACACACGGACACTCCCAAGGGACTTAGTTTATTCTTAAAATCACATCCCTTCAAAGATTTAATCCACTTTTGAAATGGCTTCAGTATTAACACGTTATTTTAAAACTTCAGTATACCAGTGCATGAGTAGCCAAGATAAATAGTAGGAGGGATACTCTGATGCATTTTCACATTGACCCTAATTCCCTTCCTACTCTCTCCTTAACACTCTTTGCTTTGCTTCCCTATAGAGAAAGAATATCCTTGAGAAATAAGTCCAACTCATATTTATTTTCCTTGATGCTATTGGCTTTTTGGGGGTGAATCTCTGCTGCATTCATTTCATGAGAACCTGCTACAGAACTCTGCTGGCCACTGATTCAGCTGCTGCTCTCCTTTTCTTGCCCTGGTTTTCCTGGAAGAACTGTAGCCAACCTAGTAGGGCCCTTGAGGAGCTGGACTATCCCCTCTCCTTCACTTCCATGACTGAAAATACCCTAACATCTACTTTAAGCCCCACTTCCCACTACATTTCCCACTACTCTACCAACTAGTAGTGATTCGGCATTGCTAATAAATGCGACAAGACAAAGAATTGCTGGTTGCTGAATACCTTTCCTAATATTCTGACACTTTCTATGTCCTGTTGTGCTGCAGTATCATAGTAGAGAGCTTGCACAGAAGGTGCCATTTAGCACAATGACTTGTACTATCCAGAGTCATCAAAGGATACCAAGATTGTTGTCACTAGTGGAGACATTCTTGCTATAGTTGGTATCTATTCAAACATAGAAAATCAATTTGAAGAGAGTGTGTGCCAGTTATCTTTTAGAGGGGAAGGCATACTGAGCTTCAGCAGCCCCAGTAATAGTAAGTACAGGAGACCCCATTCTCAGTCTATTGACTATTACTGGAGTGTAAGCCACACCTAAAATGGAATATATTTGGACTAGTATTACTATTATTAATTTCACTTCTAATGAAGTACCCAACTAGAATGGGCACACATTTAGGCTAGGAATGATCCAGTTAGTCTTGCCCAAGGAAAACCTTTCTTCATAGGCCACAGAGATTCACTGACTTTAGTCAGTTATCACGGTATGAGGGTAAGGAGTAAAATTGCCTCAAAAGGGAAGAAAAAAATGTAGTTGCTTTAATAAAAAATTCTATGAAAAGAATAATTTAAAGAAAACTTCAGTGGCATTATCAAGATGGGCATTTTGTATTCTTTTTAAAAGTTTCTTTTTAATCTTTCATTTATAAGTTAACTTTATTTTTTAAGTAAGTCAATATCCCCTGCCAACCGAGAAGGTATTCAAATACTGATGGATCTGCTCTGAATCTGTCACTTGCCATTTTTTTTCTTCCTCAAACTTTAGCTTCATTTAGTCTTTCTACCTACCTTCAACTAATGTTAGCTTAGTAACCCCTTTCACAAGTCCCCTTTGCCTGAGCCTATCCATCCCACTCTAAACATTACCTCTTCCATAACTGCAGAGACCTAATCTCTTAAAGATGTCATCACCTCTAAGCCATGAAAATTCCCCAAGTCTTGGTCCAAGTCAGAGGCCCCAGCCTCATATAATCTTTAATTGAGTTCCAAATAATTATAGGAAGAGGAGGGTATCCCTTTTACCACAGTGTTCACAATGTAATACCTATCACTTTGCATCCTTGGCTGGTGCTGTGAACTGAAGTCAGCCTCTGAAAATGACCTCTTTTTGCACCTGTATTGTAGGAATCTTGGGCTCAGCTGGATAATGGGGGCTTTGCTGCACTTGAAAACATTCAGAACTCAGACACACCTGCAGCACTCACTAAAATGGAGCATTGAAATATAAATTACTGGTATCATAATTAACCTCAATGAACTCTGATCACTGAACACTCCATAAAAAAGCATATTCAAATATGTAGGAAAACTTCATTAAGCAGCTATTAAAGGTACAAATTAAATCTCTGAGAACAGAGAAAGGTGAAGTCAAAATAAGATTTTAAATGTGATTGTAAAATGGCAACTGCATTTATTGTAAGAAAATGGAAAATTGTGTAATTGGGACTGTTGGGTTTTGGTCTATTCATTGAAACGGGGAGAAGGAACATGAAGGAAAAACTAAAGAGCAGGCATTATAGTCAGTAAGACATGAGTTCAAGTCTTATCTTAGACATGTGATGGTTGATGCTTGGTAAGGTACAGGGAATGCCCAGGAGACTCCTTAAGTCTATTTTAGCTTTTGTTCTAGAATGAGATTCTAAGAGATATGCTGGAGCCAAATCAAACTGGTTCTCAAAATCTGGTTGTTAAATTTTTCAGTATGGATATTTATATCTCAGAAAGCAATAAATATTACAAATCATGTCTTGATTTACTATTTTATTGATTTCTAAACTAAATGATGGAGAAATTATTAATATGGCAAATTAAATTTTAGAGCACTTCATGAATCTGTTTAGCTTCTTATTCTTTTTTTTTTTTTTGGAAGCAGGACCCAACCTGTCAAAGGTTTCCTTAGCAATAAAATCATATTTCCTGACAAGGAGGATGGAAGGGAAGGGAAGGGAAGGAAGGAAGGAAGGAAGGAAGAAGGAAGGAAGGAAGGAAGGAAGGAAGGAAGGAAGGGAGGGAGGGAGGAAGGAAGGAAGGAAGGAAGAAGGAAGGAAGGAAGGAAGGAAGGAAGGGAGGGAGGGAGGAAGGAAGGAAGGAAGGAAGGAAGGAAGGAAGGAAGGAAGGAAGGAAGGAAGGAAGGGAGGGAGGGAGGGAGGAAGGAAGGAAGGAAGGAAGGAAGGGAGGGAGGAAGGAGGGAGGGAAAGATTAAGAGACAACTATTTTCAGAATACAGGCAATAAAATGTCTAAATATCATCTATGCCCATACTTATTAAACACTCTTTAACTTGTTTTCCCAATGAGCTTGTTCTTTTGTATGTGGGTATTTGTTGTTCTTTTTATTGTATATATGCACATACAAAGTATTATTTAATCTTCATATTAGTTTGGTTTGTAGTTTGTAGCTATGTTCATATGAAATGGATTTTCATTTTTCTAATGTGTCAGCCACAGTTCCTAAGATTAATGGTAGCATATGCTATATCTTATTAAGATTTTAAAATATCAAGCCAAAAATAAAGGAAACTCATATAAATATTTAAGAATGTGATAATAGTGTTCATTTTCAAATAATTACAACTCTGACAACATGTCTTTAAAAAATAAAGTTTAAAATGTAGCATTTATTACTTTTTCCTCAGTGTAGTCTCCTATATTCAGAAACCCCTAAGGCCATTCTAATTCTAAAATGTCATTGTGGAATTAAGGATCCCACTTATGGATAAAAGTCACAAGAGAAACAATCCTACTTGAAGATGGGAAAGGGATAGTGTATGCTACATGCCAGCTATTATGTTACATACTTTACAGATGTTTCATTTGGTCCTCAGAACAATCTTGCAATGAAGATACTGTTATCCCCATTTCACAGTTGAGGAAATTAAGGCAAAGAAAGCACAAATGACCTGCCCAGATGATATAGATAGTATCTGAGGCTGGATTTGAACCCAAATTTTCTTAATTCCAAGCCCAGTGTTCTATCCTTGCACAACCTATCTCTAAGTGACACTGAAGAAAAAAAGTCTGAGTTTATTCCTTTACTTTGTGCCTCATTGTTTCTTTACAAAATCTGGCTCCTGTAGCCTCTATGCTAAACTGGTAAATGTCTGTCTTGAACCAAGAACTCTACACAACATTTTCCTGCTTTTATTCTTCTGAGAGCTTCTTCCCAGTTATCTACACATCTCCCCCCACTAGAACGTTAGACTCTCCCAACCTCCTAGTCTTCCATAATGCCAGGTTGTAAAAAGTGAGATTTTGCCCAGTTTTCAGCATATAAACAGGGATACACACCACCTCTAAGCTAATAACACATTTTGCTACCTCCCCTCCTTTTTCTACTCCCATTTCCACCACTAACACACTAACATAATGAGACTATAAGCCCCTTGAAGGCCAAGGTATCTCTCTCTCATCTCTCTCTCTCTCTCTCTCTCTCTCTCTCTCTCTCTCTCTTTATTTGTCTCTGTCTATCTGTCTCTAACTGTCTATATGTCTATCTCTCTCTCAACTTTGGTTGAAGAGTTCCTTGACTTCCATTTCTTCTATTTACTAAACATTTATTATATCTGATACTTCCATCATTATTCTCTGTTCCCTTTCCTCTAGAAAGTATCTTGGCACTCTAAAACTGTACATAGCTTTTGATACAGCAATATCATTACTAGGCTTGTAACTCAAAGTTTAAACAAAGGGGGAAAGCACCTATTTGTATAAAAATATTTATTGTAGCTCTTTGTTGTAACAAAGGATTGGAAACTAAGGGGTTGTCCATGATTTAGGGAATGGCTGAACAAGTGTTGGTATATGATTGTGATAGAATACTATTGTCTTATAATTAAGAAAATCTGGAAAGACATCCATGCAAAGAGAATTAAGAAGAACCAGAAAAATGTTATACATGGTGAGAAATGTTTTTTGATGAACAATTGTAAATGACCTAGTTATTCTCAGCAATGCAAGGGTCCAAGACTCATGATGAAAAATGCCATCTTCCCTTTGAGAAAAATAACCCTGAGGAAGTATGAATATAAACTAAAACATATTATATTTTATGTACTTTTTATTTTAAATTTGAGAACTCTTACACTAAATACTATGGAAAGATGTTTTACATGATTGTATATGTAAAATATATATCATGTTGCTTTCCATTTCAGGGAGTGTAGAAGAGTGGGAAGAAAAATGGGAGGGTAGTGGAGGAGGAAGAGAATTTGGAACTCAAAATTAAAAAAAAATTAAAAAATTGTTTTTATATGTAATTGCAGATATTTAAATTTTATTATTATTTTCTTTAAAAAAAGTGGTATATCACTGACACAGAGATAACTCTGAGTAATACATTTTCCCCTGATGTATTTAGATCTATGAGCCTTCTTATTTGACACAGTAAAAGGCCTCATTATATGAATATGAAGCTCTCCTAACTCATCTTTCTTTTTCAGAAGTTACTAATCCTGAATCTTTTTTCCTTTAATTTCTACCATGCTGTTTCCCCTGTTGTTCAATATCTGCCACTGGATTTTTTAGAAGTTATGAGAAAGCAATCTTTCCCATTTGTCTATTTAATTCCTGTCATTCCTCCTTTTTTCTCCCACTAATTGCAGTCACATAATTTGTCTTCAGGATCAAAAATAGTTCTTGATATAAGACTAGAACTTTTAACAGAATAGCAACAACTATTCCATAACTCTCTTATATCTAGATATTTTATTGATGACACCAAATCTTTATATATTTGTATGTTTATGTATGTGTAAATTAGATACAAATTCAACCCATATGTATATATATATGTATATATACATATATACACACACATATATGTATATACATACATGCATATAAAATATATATTATATATACATGTATACACATACATATATGTGTATATACATATATGCATGATTTATTTTACATTTTGTAATTTTTTCTAACTCTTGCTTGGTCTTGAAATCTTTCCTTTCCCAAAAATCTGACATGTATACTATTCTGTGTTCACCTAATTTGCTTATAGTTTTCTTCTTTATATTCAATTCATTCACCCATTCTATGGGAATTAAGCTTATGCTAATAAATTCATTGTACTTTGTCCTACATTGGACTTTCTCACAGAGAAGATGACCTCTGTTCACACAACTGGTGGTCATTCTTTTCTTAGATTTACCTCTTATGCACAATTTTGAAACTGGGAATTCTAGTTATACAATTGGTCTTTATGAGGTTAGTTTGCACAATTTCCCTAGAGTATTTAACTCTAATGGTGGCCTTATAGATTCATGTTTCTAAATCTTTGAAGTTGAGGTCCAAATCAGATTAGCTCTTTAGGGCTCTATGGCTCTATGAGGCACTGCTTTGAGCAGTCAGTCAATCTCTCCCTCCAAAGTCTTCAAAACGTTTTGTATTTTTAGAGAGAATCAACATATAATGGGTTGATTTTTCCAATTTTCTATAGAATATTTAGTGTATCTAGAAAGAATATCTAACTAAATAAATAATAATAAGATATATGTTCAAGACAGATTCTGATTCTATAACCTTGAAAGCAAAGGTACTTTAGCTGAAATCCCTGAAATCTGTGCATAGATTTTAAGGAGTCTTTGAAATTGGATGGGGAAATTACACACTTAGTTTCACTATCTGAAATAGAGAAAGACCTTTACTCATTCAAAAAAAACTCCATAATTCTAAAGATTCCATATATTTCACCAAGCTGCCAAAGTGGTCCTTGGAAAAAAATGATAGTTAATAATACTTGCACTAAAGAAAGATCACCGAAAGATATGATATAGGAAGAAACCTGAAATCATCCTTCCCTTATTATCTCTCATGGTAATTGATAAACTCCCCTTTTAATGAATCTAAAGGTACCATGATCATTGTGCTAACTCGTTCAAACCCTTCAAATATCTCTTTTTCAAAGGACATTCTGCTTGTCTGTGGGCAAGATACTTAGATCAGCCTTTACAAATGCTATCAGTCTCTCTCCCAAAGCAACTCATGCCTTACACTATCTTCTTGAATGCTTTTTCCTCCTTCTAGGCTAGTTTTAAATGATTCAGAAGATCAGGCTTTAACACTTCCCATGGGATACCCCTGCATACTCTAATAGAACTGCCTGATATATTTTTCTCCCTTGATACTGAGCCTATGTACTTCTTAGCTCAGCTTCACCTCATTACACTTTAGCTCTGCCTGGTTGTTATTTTATCAGTGTATTGAGAAAGTAGAAAATTGAATACTTATTAATATTTTCCTTTGCTAAACACTGCTATTGCCTCTTTATGCATTTCTAAGCTAACACCAGCATTCTATTATGATATACTCTATTATAATTATCCTATGAATATAATTAGTTCATTTCAATCATCCACTTTACTTCCAAGTCAATAGTCAGGGTGGAGAGAGGCTGGGAAATATTTTATTCAGAAGTTATGGGCATTGTCACCATGGGAATACTTTTAACTTCAGGGAAGATTTCATTACTTTTTTTTAATAAAAATCAAGGTTGTTACTATTCTTTTAAAAAAATCAGACATTCAAGTTGTTGGTTCAATATCCCCTATAGGCTGAAGTTAAAGAAGCTCTTCAAGAAAAAAGCAAGATGAGTAACAAATCAAGGAACTACTTACTAGAAATAAATCAGTATTAAGAATTAGCTAATTCTAAGTGATTCTAAATTCTAATTTACAATCATTCTGACTTGGAATTAAATTAAATTTAACAAATATTTATTAAGTACCTGGTATTTGGCAAGTACTACTGTAGTGTTTACAAAAACATGTCTTTACTATCAATTATATATATATATATATATATACATATATATATATATATATATATATATATACCTATATATATGAAAGCTAACTTCAGCAAGGAAGAGAATGGGGGAAGGGACACCAATAATTGGATAGAGACTTCTTGGAAAGAGTACTATCTTTAGAGACAGAGGAGTTGTATTAAAAATCTAATTCTCACAGTTACCATATGAATGACCTTGGGTATATTTATGTATTGTTGGAGCTGGTGTTGGAGCTGGTTGAAACTTTTTCAGAGTTGCTTATCAACATTTGGTATCTATCTATCATTCAACTGTTACCTGTGGCTCCAAGAAACTATAGAATGTCCAGCAGCCACGACCTGGTAAACCATCTCTATACATATGCTAAATCAGGTTAAAGGTAACTTTCCAGCCTCAAACACCTCAGTGATGTAAGGAGATGTTACCACAAACAGTTTTCCTTTGGCAAAATGGGCAGATGAAAACAATTTGTTCCAGTGGCCATGATGGTGGTTAAAGCAGGTGCTGTGGAACAATTAGAGCTTGATCCAACAAAGAAGGCACCAAGGTCTTTTGTCTTGCCTCTGTACTTCTAAGAGGAAAAAGAGAGTGAGGCTGATGACTTTGAGAAACTCTGACTCATTTAAATCCAATTGACACGCAAGTGAAGACATCATCTTGTGTCATTGGTCCTGTTTGAAACTATGGATTAACAATGGCAATGTTACCTTCCTGAGCCTTATTTTCCTCATGTGTATAATAAAGTTCTCTGAGTTCCTTCCAGTTCTACATCTATGATCCTAGTATCTTGTGCAGGAAGGACAAGAGTTGAATCTTACAGCAAGTTAATAACCCTAATAAGTGGTTTTAGACAGGAAATACATTCCAGGAGCAATATCATTTACAGAGCCACATTGTTTGAAGCATATAGTATGTAATGGAAAGTAAAAAATCAAGAAACCTGGAACCAGTTCATGAACTGTTTTAAACATTAAATAGTGGGTAGAGGGAGTCACTGGAACTTCTTGAGAATGATAGAGACACAGTCAGATGTATACTTTGGTGGTTATGGAGTGGTGGAAGATAGTTTGGGAAGAGAGAAACTAGAAATAGGAAGACTAATTAGTATATTGCTTCATTCCAGTTGGGGCATAATTTAAAAAGTGTATTTGTAATGAAAGGGACGGATATGGGAAATATTGTGGGTACATGTTTGAGTCACGGCAATTAACTGAATAGGACAGAGATTGATAAGGAAGACAAAAAAAGTTATTTCCCAACCTACATGGTTAAAAGTATGTTGATATTTTTAATAGAAATAAGTAAGTTCATAAAAAGGAAAGTTTGGAAGTGAAAGATAATGAGTTCCATTTTAAATATGCTATGTTACAAAATGCTTGGAGGAGATACATTTTAAAATATCCAACAAACAAAGAAGGATACACAGTGTAATTGAGGAGAGAGATCAGGGCTAGGTACATAGAGTTGTTTCTATGGAGATATTAGTTTGATCTATGATATTTGATGAAAGCACTACAAGAAAGTATGTAGAGAGAAAGGAAGAAGACTAAGCTACAATTTTTAACCCAAAGTCAGAAAATGGTACATTGATGATGCAACATCTCTCAAATATGCCTCATTCTCTCTTCTGGAACTGCCATCACTCTAGTTCAGGTCCTTATCACCTCACCCTTCAATTATTATAATAGCTGGCAGTTCGGTCTCCCTGCTTCAAATCTCTCTCCATTTCAATTCATCCTCCATTCAGACATTAAAGTGATTTTCCTAAAACACCAGCTCAATCACTTCACCCCTCCCTACTCAATAAACTCCAATGACTTCCTAGTGCCTGCAGGTGCAAATACAAAACACCCTGTAAGGCATTCTAAGCCCATTATAACATACTTTTCCACTATTCCAATCTTCCTCTCTGACACGTACACTTTGATCCAGTGATGTTGGACTCCAACTATCCATGAACAAGATACTTCATCTCCCAGCTTTGGGAATTCTCTCTGGCTGTCTCTCATTCCTGGGATGCTTTTTCTCCTCCACTCTAACTACTGATCTCTGACTTCCTTTAAGTCCCAACTAAAATGCCTGTTTCAACAAGGAGCTTTCCCTAATCCCTCTTAATTCTGCTGTTTTTCCTCTGTTGTTTCCTATATATGTATAGCTTGCTTCATAGATACTTCTTTGCATGTTGTCTCCATTAATCCATAAGATCTGTGAAGTCCAAGGCTAGCATTTGTCCCTTTTTGTATCCCTAGCATTTAACACATAACCTGGAATGCAATAGGTGTTTAATTAATGTTTATTGACCAATGATCCATAAAAAAGTGGAGAAGTTGTAATCAGACAAGAAGAAAATCTGGAGAAAGTAATATTATTAGAGAGAGAGAGAGACAGAGACAGAGAGAGACAGAGACAGAGACAGAGACAGAGACAGAGACAGAGACAGAGACAGAGACAGAGAGAACCATGATATGGAGATGATGAACAGTGTCAAATCTTCTAGAGAGAATATAGATAGATCCAAGATGTCAGAGTACAGGCTAGGACCCAACTGAAATCTCTAAACATTCCACAAACATTCTTCCTAAATAAATTTTGTTCTTAGGGAACTCATTTATAGCTTGTTCAGTTTCTTTTTCTAAGAGAGGGTTATTTAAATATTCTAATTCCTCTTCTGATATGCTATAAGGGGGGAAAGGGAATATTTTATAAAAAGGTTGGACTGGGTTATTTAAGAATTGGGTTGACAGGAATTTAATTTATTCCAAAGAGATTTATTTACAATTTATTTACAAAATATAGAAAGAGTGAAGTAAGAATATCTTAGAGAGGATTGGGTAAGATATGTAATCTAAGCACTAAGTAATTTACTCCCAGCACCTGGCTCAACCCAGGAAGGGAGAGTTAGTCCTTAGCCAGAGAGGCCTCGGCTAAGCCAAGGACCTGGGGATGTCTCAAGAGGTAGGTCTCTCCTGAGGTTATTGTCTTCAGAAAATCCAAGAAAGGAGTCAGCTTTTTCACTCACCATGTGTCAGTCCAAAGGAAGTGAATCAAGGACAGTCTCACCAGGAAAGGTCTCAGGTCCAGTCAGCAGATTCTTCACCAGCCTCCAACTCGAACTCAGAACTCTAGAAGAAGACAAAGTTCAAGTTTAACTCCAAGTAGAACTGCCCTGAGGAAGTTGTAACTCCCTTTTAAAGAGACTTTCTCTTATCACTTCCTGTGCTTTCCCCTAATTTTACACCTACCAATTACTGTTGAAGCTTTGCTTTAGGACTGCCCAGGGGGCAGTCAGTTTGATTCTGATTCATCACCTACTATTGCACACATGGGTCACAGACCTCCCCCACTCAAGTGTGAATGGGGTATTTACACTCTCGGTGATTACATTTTAAAATGGCAGGGGAGTTAATTTCATTTTCACAATCAAGGGAGAGATTTAATTTAATCTTCACAATGCTGGGCATACATATTCATCCATCCCCCTAGATTTATTGGCATAAAATTGGGCAAAATAACTCCTAACAATTGATTTGATTTCCTCTTTTTTGGTGGTAAGTTGACTTCTATCTTTTTTGATACTGATAATTCAGTTTTATTTTTTATTTAAATAAAATATGTAATGGTTTAACTAATTTATTATTTCCCCCCTAAAATCAGGTCTTGGTTTTATTAGTTAATTATTTGGTTTTATTAACTTTAATTTTATTATTCTCTTCTTGGATTTTCAAGACTTTTAATTAGTTTAAAACTGGGTATTTTATTTTTTTAATTTTTCTAGGGCATTTTTAGTTGCAAGCCTGATGAATTATTTGTCTATTGTACTGATATTTTTAGAGATAAAATTTCTTTCAAGTACTCCCATAAATTTTCATACATTGCCTCATTGCTGTCATTCTCTTTATTAAAATCATTGATTATATCTGAGGATTTTTTAATCCATTCATTCTCTAGGATTAGATCATTTATGTCTATATTTTCATGGCATTTTGTTAAATGTAATTTTTATTTTATTATGACATGAATACTATGTATTTAACATTTCTGCTTTTCTGCATTTAGTTCTGAGATTTTTATGCCCTCATATATAGTCAATTTTTGTGTAGATGCAATGTATTGCAATGTTTCCTAAACCTCTTAATTAATCCTCCATTTAAAAGGTCTTTTATATATCTCATATGTGAAACAATTTTCCTTATTCGACCTCTCCTCTCCCCTTTCTCCCAGTATATCACTCTTTCCCACTCCTTAATTTTTTTATATCATGCCATCAAAGTTAATTCATATTTATTCCCTCAGTTTATGTATATTCCTTCTAACTGCCCCATTAAAGATAAAGATCATATAGGTTATGTGTCATCTTTCTATGTAAGAATGTAAATAGTTTACCCTCATTTGACTCTCGAATGATTAAACTTTCCTGTTAACTTTTTGTATTTCTTTTGAGTCTTGTATTTGAAAGTCAAATTTTTGTACAGCTCTGATCTTTCATCAGGAATGCTTAAATTTCCTCTATTTTATTAAATGACCATTCCCCACCACAAATATCCTTTCCATATCAAAACTTGCACCATCATAGTTTCATTTTAGGAATCAGATGGGAATTTAGAGGGAGTTTTGCAGAAGTTACAAATAAAAACATGTGAAGGCAAGAAAGTGACACAGAAAAAGTTTAGAAACTCAGAAATACATAAAGTATATATGTAATGTTATAAAATTTCGATGGATTTTGTACTTTAATACCATAAATATGTGCAATTTCTCTTTAAAATTTAAACTATGTGAAACATTAAAGTTTGCAAAACAACACAAAAACCAACTGAGGACATAGACATTCTTCTAGAAATGTTAATTCTGACCTACATATAGCCATTGATCAAATACTTAACCCAGATTTTACAATAAGGTAGTGTAAACATCCAATAAAAAAGACTTCTTTAATACAAAGGGAAAGCCAAAAATTTTATGCAAATTTTTCAGATTGTGTGAGTACCATACCCCTAAACCACCATGTTATAGAAGAGATATTTGTGTTTAGTTTTCCCAGACAGATTATTTTTTGTGTGTTGTAATTCTAGCTCCTTTGCCCTCCTAAATATAATATTCTAAGCCCTACAATCCTTTACTATAGAAGCCTCTAAATTGTGTATTATACTGACTGTGGCTTCATGATATTTCACTTGTTCCTTTCTGGTTGCCTGTAGTTGACCTGAAACCTTTGGAACTTGCCTGGAATATTCCTACAAATTTTCAGTTTGAGATCTCTTTTAGGAGGTGATTAGCAGATTCTTTCTATTTCTATTTTATCCTCTGCTTCTAGGATATCAGGTCAGTTTCCGTTAATATTTTCTTGACAGATGATTCTTAGGCTCTTTTTTTTTCTCTTAACATAGTTTTCAGTTACTGTAATAATTCTTAAATTACGTCTCCTTGATCTATGTTCCAGGTCAGTTGTTTTTTTTTCCAATGAGATATTTCACATTTCCCTCCAAATATTCATTGTTTTGTTTTTCTTTCATATAATCATTACATTCTATGGGACCAGTTCTAATTTTTACAGAATTATTTTCTTCCATGAGTTTTTTATATTAAAATTAAATTCTGCCCCATGGTAAAAGGATCACTTTCTGATATTTCAAGGTTTTTGTCATTGCTATTGTTCTGTACTATTTAAAGCTAGTTTTATGTGTCTTTAAGTTTTCAGATCTTCCATTATGGTATGACTTTTGGCCTGGACAGTATTCTGGGCTGTCAATGATCACAAGCATTGTTTTTGAGTCTGGAAATGTGACCAATGTTCCTGCTCCCTTATGATTAGAAGCACTAGTATATTACTGTTCCTTCTCACCCTCTGACTGTGACCCAGATCTCTGATTGGGCAATACTATTGAGTTCTGTACCAGAGTTAGCTAATGGCCTATAGTAATTTCCTTTTGATTAATTATCAGATTCTTTTGCCCTCTGTGGACTGACTGTTCTGGAAGTCAATGCCATAGTTTTAATTATCCTCTTGGATTGGTACCAGATTGTAAAAGGTGTGACAGACTGTTGGCTACCTTGGGCATAGGCACGGTATCTCAATGAAGGCTTTTGGGGTGCAGCATGAGTTAGGAACAGCTTGGAATGAGAGGCATTCCCTTCTTACCATTGTAAGACAGATCTTTCCTGACCAATTTCCAAGTTGTCATAGGAATAATATTGTTCCATTGCATCTTTCTGTTGATTTTGTAATTACATAATTAGTTTTAAGGTGTTATCTTAAAGATTTTTGGAAAAGAATTTTTGGGAATTTAGGTGAGTCCCTGTATTTTCTCTGTCATCTTGCCTCCATGCACAAAAATGCCCAACTCAGTTCTTAAATTGCCACTATTTAGGGTTTTGATGCATCAATTAGATCTTTCTGTGTAATGGTTTGTAAAATTTACCAGGCAACTCCTCCTCACACCCTGTATATTAGCTCATCAATTCTTCTAGTATTATTGTAATTTAGAGAGGTTTTAAAAATGAAATTGACCTCAGTTTGCAGGTAACAAATCCAAAGCAGAATGAGAAGAGATGATATATTCCAAGTTATATAACTAGATTTATAATTGGGATCCAGAACTTGTGGTCCCTTAATCAATACTTTTTCCATAAAAGCAGGGTATTCAAACAACTAAGCTTGTGATTAAGAAAAACAGCACATTCATAAAAAAAAGCCCCTTTAGCTTGGAACCACAAAGTAAATCATTTCCAAATAATGTACCTTTTCCTCCAAATCACCAGAAGTATGAAAGAACTACCTTTTTGTGGAACTTCAAGTGAGACCAGTGAATTCTTCAACCCCTAGAATTTATTTCTTGGCAGAAACATACTGAATGAAGGTGATCCTTTAATTCAGACATTTTGGGAACTATTCTTTCAGGCCCAATCTTACAGAGGTGACTTTAGAATCCACCAGAGACTTACTTGGAAGTTTCAGCAAGCAGAACATGCAACAGTCTATTTTGATTAGGAGTCTTGCCTGAATTGAACATGTAACTAACACCTGTACTCTCAGTAGCCTACTTATTATCTATTTGCAGGTGCAAGTCAAAGTTGTAACTTTGATGTTTTTTTTTTTTTGTTATGCCACATATTGGCTATCAGTGGCTGCTTCTGTCTTTGAATTAGCGCAGGCCAAATGACAATCCTGAAATAATCAATTAGATTTAGAGTGCTCAGATTGGGAAAAAACAAGTGATTTTTATTATTATTATTTTTTAAAACAGCACAACTGAGTCAAATGAATTTTTTTGCTAAGGCCATACAAAAAATAAGTGACAAATAAAAGCTAAAATTGGGACAATTTTCCACATGCAGTCATATTTCACCTCCTCTTTTTCTATTATCTTTCAAAGATCACTGATAATTACACTTCATATTTGTAACTTCTTTAATTATAAAGATTTTTTTCTGTTCTGGTATATGAACTGATGTAAAGTAACTTGTCATCTCCTAACTTATTTTTGGTTTCAACTAAATAATAGCCATTTTTATTTTCTCCTTTCTAGTCCTAAGATCATTCCCCTTGGCAGGGAAAACAGAACTAAAGCAATTTGAATATTTCTAATTTTCACAATTGCCCATTATCATTTTTCACTATCTTTCATATAATCTCTCTCTAAGCTGCCATTTGTGTTTTCAAAATGCCATTTTGGTGTTTTTAGTATCCATTGTCAACTTTAGACATTTGGGAATTTAGAATTCTAACTATTCTAACAATTCTGCTATTCTGTATTTATTTTCAGTTACATCTATTTTTTTTCCTAATTTGCTGTTTTAATATTTAGAACTATTAATTGATTAATGAGTCTCTTTTGCATTCCCCTCAGTTTCTCTTTACATAGATCCATTTTTCCCTTTCTGATTAGAATAATGTATTAACATTTTCATTTTGGGGAGCTTCCTGTCCCATTTTCGATTAACTTCCTCATAGAATTTAAAGGCATTACATCTTGTTTATGATTTTAAATCTACTTTCTCTTAACCTAGGACTATGCCAGACTATTTCCAGTTTTCCTCTTTTCAATTGTAAATTCTAAGATAGAGTAGCAATTTCCACAATACCTCTTCTATAATTTTTTTTAATTTTTTTTAATTTAATAATATTTTATTCGATCATTTCCAAGCATTATTCATTAAAGACAAAGATCATTTTCTTTTCCTCTCCCCCAACCCCCCATAGCCGATGAGTGATTCCACTGGGTATCACATGTGTTCTTGATTCGAACCCATTGTCATGTTGTTAGTTTTTGCATTAGAGTGTTCCTTTAGAGTCTCTCCTCTTTCATGTCCCCTCAAAGACTGTAGTCAGGCAGTTGCATTTCCTTGGTGTTTCTACTCTCACAGTTTGTCTTCTGCTTATGAATAGTATTTTTTCTCCTAGATCCCTGCAGATTGTTCAGGGACATTACACCACTACTAATGGAGAAGTCCATTACGTTCGATTATACCACAGTGTATTCTGTGTACAATGTTCTCCTGGTTCTGCTCCTCTCGCTCAGCATCACTTCTTTGGGGTCGTTCCAGTCTCCATGGAATTCCTTCACTTTATTATTCCTTTTTGAACAATAATATTCCATCACCAACATATACCACAATTTCTTCAGCCATTCCCCAATTGATGGGCTTCCCCTTGTTTTCCAATTTTTGGCCACCACAAAGAGCACAGCTATGAATATTCTTGTACATGTCTTTTTGTCCATTATCTCTTTGGGGTACAGACCCAGCAGTGCTATGGCTGGATCAAATGGTTCTTTTGTCGCACTTTGGGCATAGTTCCAAATTGCCCTCCAGAATGGTTGGATCAGTTCACAACTCCACCAGCAATGAATTAATGTCCCTACTGTGCCACATCCCCTCCAGCATTCATTACTTTCCTTTGCTATCATGTTAGCCAATCTGCTAGGTGTGAGGTGATACCTCAGATATGTTTTGATTTGCATCTCTCTGATTATAAGAGATTTAGAACACTTCTTCATGTGCTTATTAATAGTTTTGATTTCTTTATCTGAAAACTGCCTATCCATGTCCTTTGCCCATTTATAAATTGGAGAACGGCTTGGATTTTTGTACAAGTGATTTAGCTCTTTATAAATTTGAGTAATTAAACCTTTGTCAGAGGTTTCTATGAAGATATTTTCCCCAATTTGTTGTTTCCCTTCTGATTTTAGTTACATTGGTTGTGTTTGTACAAAAGCTTTTTAATTTGATGTAGTCGAAATTATTTATTTTACATTTTGTGACTCTTTCTATGTTTTGCTTGGTTTTAAAGTCTTTCCCCTCCCAAAGATCTGACATGTATACTATTCTGAGTTTACCCAATTTACTTATGGTTTCCTTCCTTATGTTTAAGTCATTCACCCATTTTGAAATTATCTTGGTGTAGGGTGTGAGGTGTTAATCAATTCCTAATCTCTCCCACACTGTCTTCCAATTTTCCCAGCAGTTTTTACCAAATAGTGGATTTTTGTCCCAAAATCTGGGATCTTTGGGTTTATCGTATACTGTCTTCCTGAGGTCCCTTGCCCCCAGTCTATTCCACTGATCCTCCTTTCTGTCTCTTAGCCAGTCCCAAATTGTTTTGATGACTGCTGCTTTGTAATATAGTTTAAGGTCTGGGACTGCAAGGCCACCATCATTTTTGTTTTTTTTTTATTATTTCCCTGTAAATCCTTGATCTTTTGTTCTTCCAAATGAATTTGTTATGTTTTTTTTCAAATCAGTAAAGAAATTTTTTGGGAGTTCAATGGGTATGGCACTAAATAGATAAATAAGTTTGGGTAGGATGGTCATTTTTATTATATTGGCTTGTCCTATCAATGAGCAGTTAATGTTTTTCCAATTGCTCAAGTCAAGTTTTAGTTGTGTGGAGAGTGTTTTGTAGTTGTGTTCATATAGTTCCTGTGTTTGTCTTGGGAGGTAGATTCCTAGGTATTTTATTTTGTCTAAGGTGATTTTGAATGGGATTTCTCTTTCTAGTTTTTGCTGCTGAGCTGTGTTGGAGATATATAGAAATGCTGATGACCTATGTGGGTTTATTTTGTATCCTGCAACTTTGCTATAGTTGTTGATTATTTCAATTAGATTTTTGGTTGAATCTCTAGGATTCTTTAAGTAGACCATCATGTCATCTGCAAAGAGTGATAACTTGGTCTCCTCCTTGCCTATTTCAATGCCTTCAATTTCTTCTTCTTCTATAATTGCTACTGCTAGTGTTTCTAGTACAATGTCAAATAGTAGAGGTGATAATGGGCATCCTTGTTTCACTCCACATCTTATTGGGAATGCATCTAGTTTAACCCCATTGCAGATGATATTAGCTGATGGTTTTAGATATATACTGTTTATTATTTTTAGGAACGACCCTTCTATTCCTATGCTTTCTAGTGTTTTTAATAGGAATGGGTGTTGTATTTTATCAAAGGCTTTTTCTGCATCTATTGAGATAATCATGTGGTTCTTGTTGGTTTGCTTGTTGATGTGGTCAATTATGTGGATGGTTTTCCTAATATTGAACCAGCCCTGCATCCCTGGTATAAATCCTACTTGATCATGGTGGATTACACTTCTGATCACTTGCTGGAGTCTTTTTGCTAGTATTGTATTTAAGATTTTTGCATCTATATTCTTTAGGGAGATTGGTCTATAGTTTTCTTTCTTTGTTTTTGACCTGCCTGGTTTTGGAATAAGTACCATGTTTGTGTCATAAAAGGAGTTTGGTAGAACTCCCTCTTTGCTTATTATGTCAAATAGTTTGTATAGTATTGGGGTTAACTGTTCTCTGAATGTTTGATAGAATTCACTGGTGAATCCATCAGGCCCTGGGGATTTTTTCATAGGGAGTTCTTTGATGGCTTGTTAGATTTGATTTTCTGATATGGGATTATTTAAGAATTCTATTTTTTCTTCTGTTAGTCTAGGCAGTTTGTAATTTTGTATATATTCATCCATATCACCTAAATTGGTGTATTTATTGCCATATAATTGGGCAAAGTAATTTTTAATGATTGCCTTAATTTCCTCTTCATTGGGGATGATGTCCCCCTTTTCATCTTTGATGCTGTTAATTTGCTTTTCTTCTTTCCTTCTTTAAATTAGATTGACCAGTACTTTATCTATTTTGTTTGTTTTTTCAAAGTACCAGCTTCTTGTCTTATTTATTAAATCAATAGTTCTATCACTTTCAATTTTATTAATTTCTCCCTTAATTTTTAGGATTTCTAGTTTGGTTTTCTGCTGGGGTTTTTTAATTTGATCACTTTTGAGTTTTTTTATTTGCATATCCAATTGATATCTGCTCTCCCTATTTTGTTAATATATGCATCCAGGGATATGAATTTACCTCTGATTACTACTTTGACTGCATCCCAAAAATTTTGAAAGTATGTCTTGCCATTGTCATTTTCTTCAATGAAATTATTAATTGTTTCTATGATTTCTTCTCTAACGAACCGATTTTGGAGTATCATATTGTTTAATTTCCAATTAATTTTTGATTTGGTTTTCCATGTACCATTACTGATCATTATTTTTATTGCCTTGTGATCTGAAAATCCTGCATTTATTATTTCTGCTTTCCTGCATTTTTGTGCCATGTTTCTGTGACCTAATGTATGGTCTGTGGGGGGAGGGGTCGCGGCTTTCTGGAGCTCCGAAGGCTCCTGATAGGATTAACTTTCTCTGGGTTGAACTGAGTATGCCTTGAGGCAGGGACCTTCCTTGAGACTCGGATGGAAGGATCCAGCCAGGGGGCTGCAGGCTCCCTCTGTCTCTCTCTGTTTCCTTGCTGTCTGGGTGCCCCTGCGACTGGGTCAGGTTGTTTTCAGGAAGCGGCCTTCAGAATAGCCAGCTCCCAAGGCCCTTTTGCCAGCCCTGAGGGTTACTGTTGTTTCAGAAGACCCTACTCTCTGAGGGGGGAGGCTCTGTGGCTTCCCGGAGTTCTGAAGGCTGGTGATAGGATTAACCTCGGACTGAGTATGTCCTGAGGCAGAGACCTTCGGTGAGACTCAGATGGAAGGATCTGGTCAGGGGGCTAAGGCTCCTTCCCGTCTCTCTCTGTTTCCCTTCTGTCTGGGTTCCCCCGTGACTGGGTCAGTTTTTTTTCAGGAAGTGGTCTTCAGGATAACAGGCCCTGAGGCTCTGAGGTTCCCTCTACTGCCTCAGACTCAGTGCTCTGCGTTGGGGGGATGGGTCCTGGGACCTTCCTTCTGCCTAACCCTTAGGTCTGAGTGATCTCGGGTTCCGGCTTTTGGGGGGGCCTTACCTTTTGATCCAGGTCCAGGTCCAGAAGGAGGATTCCTGGGGTTTATGCTGTTGTTCATTTTGAATTTTGGTGCCCTAGGAGCATATAGTTTGAGTTCACTAGGGAAGGGTTTCTGGAGATCTGAACTTTAGCTTTCTCTAAGCTGCCATCTTGACCAGAAGTCCTTTATATTTTTTTAACCATTCCACTTAACTACTTCCTCTTTGCTGGTGAGAAAAATGTCCAAAATTGCAATTGGTTTACCTTTGTTATGAAAAACAAGTTATTCATTAAATTAAAACTAATGAGAGTGTACAGAAGTTCAAGACAGGCAGGTTTTGATAAATGAAAAAAATAAACTTACATGGATTTATAACTATTCAAAAATTTAATAGGTTGTTTGCGACCTAGTGGGGTCCCCTTAGTAGAAGTGACAGGAATGATAACAACTTGCTAGATATATCATAGGAAGGATTTTTGTACAGAGATGGATTAGATATCCTCTAAAATTTCTACAAGGTCTGAGGTACTATAATTCTATGATCTGCTAACAGATGTAGTGCAATAACCATGGTGGGGGGTCATTTCCTCCCCTAAACTTGATTCCTTATATTTGAACAGTTTTCCAGTAAGTAGAACCATTCCATGTTTAAAAGTTAGATCTCTTCTCATTTCATCAATAAAATAATTTTTGAATGACTAAGATAACTGTGACTTCAGACAACAAATGAAAGATCTCTTATGTGAAACATCATGTATTATTAGCATAAATATGACTTAAAAGACTCAGCATTGTATCACCAGCTTTAGAGAGATATGTAAAATTATCTGAACTAATTCATATGGTTTCTTTATTGCCGCCAGATCCAGAATTGTTATTTCATCTGTGATTTAGAGAACCTCACGTTGGGCAAAGTGAAAAAAGTAATGTGAAACAGTAAATATTTGAAGATTATCTCAGGTAATTTCCCATTGCCCAATAATCATGCTTTTGACTAGTAACAGATCACTATTGTCTAACACGTCCTGTAACAGGCTATTTAAACTGACAAGTAAAACATTGAGTGTGATAAGAATCTTGCATTTCTCAGGGCTCTTGAGTTTCTACCATCTTTCACTTTTGTGACTAAGCCATCACAGACAGGATAGAATTTAAGCTGTGTGCTTATGTTTTCTGACCTACAATTCAAGACTACTGACAGTTGTGTGAACTGTCCTTTAAATAGTATCTTCTTAATTATCCTCAGGTGGACAAATAGTGGAAGTCCAATCATGAATCCTACAATTCACTGTCAGCTATCTCTGTCAAGAGTGAAAAAGGACCATGGATATCCACCCTTTACAACCTGTCCAGTTGATTTTTCTTCTTTTCCTTAGCTATTTGTCAGCTAACATGGAGGTTGCTTATTTTTCATGAAGATTTTCATCTGTTTAGCTCATATATTTTGTTGCTGTTTTATTCTTAAGAGGTTGTCATCTTCAAGTTATCAACAATCCTTGCAGATTGCGATGAACCAGATCATTAGGAATATATTCTAATTGTTTTGCCAATTTAGGTTGCATAAAATTGCAAAGACCTAACTTCATATTCAGATCTAATAATAATATAATGCCTACTTTATCAGTAAAGAAAATACATTTTGAAACATTTTCTTGTGTTGGGAATGGTAACTATGGAATGTTGACCAAATACAGACTTTTAGTTACAGATACAATATTAAAGGAACATAATTGTAAATTCACTGTTACCTATGGCAGAGAACTGTAATTTCCCACTAAGAATTACATCTATCATGGTGGGTAACAACCTACCTTAAACTTAGAGATTTGGATAGTTCCCTAAGGCTCAGACAAGTTCATAGTGTTTCCTGTTGCTATAAGACATTTAAGTGGCAGAAGTAGGATTTGAACACAGGTTCTTGAGGCTATTTCCAGCACCTTATTCTCTATACAACATTTCCTCCTAGTTGATATGCACTTCTAGAACATGTAATGGCTCAGAGCTATTTTGCATAAGTATGTGAATGAAATCATTCTTAGAATCTAAAGGCTCTGAGTCTGAAAGTGATTGGTGCTTTTAAAACTGATTTTATTGTTTTGATTTTATGTTCAACATCCAATTGCTTAACAATGTATGTAAGAGTCATTTCTATATGCAAGTAAAACATCTACCATGAAGCAAGTGGATTATGTAAATACATTATGTAGAAAATTATAATATCACCTATTGATGGGATTAGGTTGTCATCTCTTATTCAGGTTCCATTCTATAATGCCTTCATTCTTCTTAAAATGTTTAGAAGAGATAAATTATTCCATAAACTCTACATGGTTAACATACACCATTTGTTTGTGTGTGGAAATGAAATGTCAGCACACATCTTCTGTAAAAATCTTTCTTCAGAGCATTCATGAACAGAGAATTCCTAACTATAATTTTCCTTGGTACTTCATCAATCAAACCATTCCCAGGTCCTAACAAATCTTTTCTTCTTCTCATTAAAGGTGGTGGAGTGTTGGAAAAAGGAGAGACAATCAGCAAAGTAAAGTTATTCATATATGAAATATGAATTATTAAAGGAGCCTTATGAATATTTTTATGTTTCCAGATTACATGTAAATAGTTTTAATAATAATGTTCTGACATTTTGCTATTTATGTTCTTTCCCTTCTTCCCACTTCTCTATCCCTAACCCTAACCTCCCCAAGCTAGTAGGTAATATGATATAGTTTGTACATATGCTATCATTCAGTCCATATTTACACATTTGTCATTTTGGGAAATAAGACAATTACAATCCCAAGGGTTTAGGGTCCTTTCCTGAGTTGGACCACAGTGCACACTAAGAGAGAAATGACTACACCTCTCCCTATATCAGTCTACCTTGAAAGATTTTAATTCTGATTTTGGTATTTATTTTATCAATGTCACAGTTCCAATATAGTTAAAAGAAATAATTAACTCATAGAACAACATCACTTTGCAAAAAAAAACAACACACATCTGTAGCAAATCTGATGATGATGCAATAAGAACATTTTAATGAGATGTATTGGGTTGGACTTCAGGGAACAGGAGGTAACTTCAATTAGTAATAAAGAAAATGAGTGGTTGTCTTTCCCAAAACTAGCTCATTGTTTTATTTATTAGATCAATGCTTTTTTTCTTTCAATTTTATTAATACAGCCTTTGATTTTTCAGGATTTCAAATTTGGTTTTTAATTGGGGATTTTAAATGCATTCTTCTAGTTGCATACCCAGTGCATTGATCTGTTCTTTATTTTATTAATGTAAGCATTTGGAGATATAAGTTTTCCCCTTAAGTGCTGCTTTGGCTGAATCAAAAAAAATGTTGTATGTTGTCTCCTTGTTGCCATTCTATTAAATGGAATTTATTGTTTCTATGATTTTTTCTTTGACACACTCATACTTTAATATAAAGTTATTTAATTTCCAATTAATTTTTATTCTTTTTTAGTAGCCTTTCATTGAGTTTAATTTTTATTGCATCATCTTCTGAAAAGGGTCAATTTACTATTTCTGCTTTTCTACATTTGATTCAGAGGCTTTTATGTTTATTATTTGTTATTTTTTCATGAAGATCTCATGTACTGCTGAGAAAAGGGTATATTTCTTTCTATTACAATACAGTTTTCTCAAGAGATTTATCAAATTTAACTTTTTAAAATTTCTCTTTATGTTCTTTATTTTTTTCTCATTTATTTTTTGGCTTGATTTGTCTAATTCTGAAGAGAAAGACTAATGCCCCCTATTAATATGGTTTTATTATCTGTTTACTCTTGTTATGAGAAAGAGATAAGTATAGTAGGAGAGATGAAGGTTTGCAGAGGACAGATGCATGACACCTGAAGATGGAAGATTCTGGAATGCTACAAGGAAGGTGAAGCAGGAACTCAGGGGGTGTTATCTCTCTCTCTCTCTGGATGGATGGAAACTGGAGAGAGTAACTACCAAGTTCTGAGGTTTCTGATCTTTCCGTGTTGCTGTCATTGTTTCTGTGTTTCCTTGAAAGAAGATCCTGTGAACCTGACAAAAACCTGAACCAGCACCCAGCTATCTGCATTGCCAGTAAGCAGAAGGCTGGGTCTAGTTGGACCTGGGACCTACCCTTTGGTTCTAATCTAATCTGTCTCAGACCAGCACCTCTATTAATAATCAAGAGAGGTTATTTAGTGCAGGATAACTAGAAGAAGGTCTTAATACAGTTAGAGAGATGAGGGTGACAATTGTAGACCATCAAATCTTTGAAGGCCCTTCATGAGATGGTTTAGATCTGGGATATTAGCTAGAAAAATAATGGCAGAGATTCCCCTTTTCCCTTCAAACCTCTCTCTGGAAATAAACTACACCTTCCATTAAATTTATCCAGCTCTGTGACTGAGAAATCTGTATGATGGACCCAGAACAAGCTCTGGCCTGCTCAGGTCTAACTGTTGGTCCTTTCAATCCACAGTGTGGAAACGCTGATACTGGCCCAAATTAATCAATTGGTATCATATCTGACCATGTCCTCAAAACCCAACTAAGACACTCTTCATGTAACTTCTTCAGAATTTGGATGATATGTCATTTGGTATGTATATGCTTAATCTCTATATTAATATTTTATGATTCCTTTTATCAAAATATAATTTCCTTGATTTTCTCTTTTAATTAGATATAATCTTCAATTTTGCTTTGTGTGAGATTGTATTTGCTTCCTCTCCTTTTTTTTTAAACTTTAGCTGAAGCATAATAGATTTTTCTCTAGCCCTTTACCTTTATTCTATGTATGTCTCCCTACCTTAAATGTATTTCTTAAAGCAGTATATTGGATTCTGACTTTTAATCCACCCTGATATCCTCTTTTCATTTTATGTTTAAGTTCACCTCATTCATATTCACAGTTAGGGTTACTCTGTGCTTCATCTTATTTTTTTCTGATTTATCCTTTCCTTCCTCTCCTTTCAGTCTCTCCTTATTCACATGTTTTTTTTGCTTCTGACTACTGCTTCTCAATTTCATTCTTTCTTTATTCTATCTCCTCCTTTTCTTATTCTCCCTCCCTTACTTGCCTATTAGGCAAGATATATTTCTATAACTAACTGAGTCTGAATGATATCCCCATTTCCTGCCAATCCTGAGAAGAGCTTGAAATATTTCTTGCCCACCATCTCTATCCACTCTATTGATTCTTATGTACTTCTCTCATTTGAGATAATTTATTCTCAAATTTCTATTTTTCTATTTTTCCTGAAGCATTACTCTCTATTTCTAGATTATTATATATTTTTATATCTTCACATCATATTCAACTCACTCCCTGCACCTCTCTCTAGTGAATACTTATATTCACTACCCTAAAAGTGATAAAATTATCACAGATAAAACTATACCTAAGTATAATAAGTATTGTGGATACCTTAGATACTTTAAGCATCATAAATATCTTAAGTATCTTAGTAAGAATCTTCTTATGTAGTAATGTAATCAGTTTAATTCCATTGTTTCACTTGATTAGCTTAAATATCTTAAACATTTCTTGTACCATAGGTGTCTTAAGTATCCTAGTTATTACTTTCACTAATGGGGATAAGATTAGTTTGTCACCATTGTGTCCCCTAAGTTATTTATCTCTTGTTTACCTTTTTATGCTTTTCTTTAGTGTCATTTTTTTTTCTTTTCAGCTCTGATCTTATCAGGAATGACTTTCATCAGAAAGTCCACTAATTTATTAAATATACATTTCTTCCCCCAAAGTACTATGCTCATCTTCTCTGGTAGGTGATTCTTGGCTGTACTCATAGATTTTTTGCCTTGTAGAATATCATATTTCACATCTTTTCATCCTTTACTGTAGAAGATGCTAGGTTCTGTGCAATCCTGACTGGGATACCAAATATTCAATTTCCTTTTGCTAGTTGATTGTAATATTTTGTCCTTAGTCTGAGAGTTTTGAGATTTGGCTATAATCATTCTTAGATTTTTAAAGTTGGGATCTCTTTCAGGAGTCAATTCTTTTAATGTCTATTTCCTCCTCTTGTACAATAACATTTGGACAGTTTTCCCTGATAATTTCTTGTAATATTGTATCCAGGCTTTTTTATTGATAAGGGTTTTAGGAAATCCAGTGGCTCTTAGATTATCTTTCCTGATCCATTTTCCAAGGCAGTTTTTTTTTTTCCAGTGAGATATTTCAGATTTTCTTTCCTTGTTTTTGAATATGCTTTATTGTTTCCTGATATCTTATGAAGTCATTAGCTTTAATTTGCCCAGTTCTAAAAATGTAGAGAGCCATTTTTGGGGCTGGAGGGAATATTTTCACAAGCTTGTACTATAGTCTATTCCAGCATGTGGAGTTGACTCAGATGTCTTGATTCCCAAACTGAGCACTCAGTGAAGGTGATGTTTTTGGCCTGCTTTTGGAAGCTTTGCTCTTGTTCTTTTCACATACTATTTATTATGTATCATGTTGGGTCTCTCACCAAAGCTGGACCTTGTTGGACCAAGTTCTTCCTAATGATACCCTGCTGAGACTGAACTAATCCCACTTGTACTCTTTCCCCTGTCACACTGTATCACCCAAGTTCCACCTGGCTTCACTCCATATTCTCTCCTCCTGCCCCAGAAAAATGGGCTCCTTTTGTTGTCTCTTCATATTTATTAGTAGTAGTACATTGTAGAGATAGAAAAGCAAAAATCGGTGAAAAAAAGTTACAGAGAGCAATGAGAGGTACATGACCTGGCACAGTCCACTGATTTGAACTTATGCAAAAGATTAGTTTGGCAGTCTATCTGATTTAGTTATTCAAATATCATTGAAGAATATACAGAAAAGTTTAAAACTCAGTGTTATTTGTCTTAAAATCAGCCTGGCTTGAGAGGATTTACAATCTGACAAAATATAGCTAAAATGCTATGTATCATATTGATTTCTGCCTAAAATTTACAACAAAATTTGTATACCCCTTCACCCATCTCTAGTCAGTTACTGATGATTCTAGAGATGAAAAACCTATGGAAAAGTTTTTCCTTATAATAATACTTCATTATCACATAGTATATTTGCAAGTTCTGAGTTCTATCTTATACTCAAGTAGCACCATATACTCAAAATTAGTACTTAGAGAAGAAGCATTTATAAGTGTTTTAGCATTTGTTTATTAATGTATCATTTCTAATTTCATTTCTCAAAAATATTACTGCATTTCTGCATTTTACATCTGGAATACAAAATACATAGAATTTACATTATAAATTTTTACTTTACTTTTTCTATTATATTTGAAAAGTTTAGAATTGCAATTTCATTGTTTCTATTGGATTGTTTTATTTAGGATATTTTTTTCATTTTTCTTTAACAGTTGAATCAATTCTGCTGGGTACACTTGTTTTCATTCCAAAGTATATATTTGAGGAAGCAGACAAGTATTCCCTGTTAGCCAATTAAATTGACTGGTATGTTAAAATTCTAAGAACTTAGATAAAATAATCAATTAATTTCTCATAGCTACTTCATCATTTTGAATATTATTACCTTTTACTTCCTAAACATCACTAATAATAGTGCCAGCATACTAAATTAAAAAGAAAAAATGAAATAGATGTGTTTGGTAAGCTAGGCATAGACTACCACATAACTAACTATTATTTATCTGTTTTCTTGTCCCCTGGGTTGTTGCAGATCCATAGAAATGAATTTTACTTTCTTAGGACAAGCACATATTCATTGGTAGTAGTGGTTAATTGTTGCTTATTTATTTCTTTGCTTTCCTATCTCTACAACATACTACTAATAATAATTATGGTCCCCAATTGTTATCTTTAGGTAGTGTAGTAAAATTCAGGAATGTGTTATCTCTAAATATTTGAAGATCTACTCTTTGTCTATATGTCTCTGTGGATGGGACTCCTTCTTCAACTTTTATAGCTCTATTTGGGCACTTAGAATAGTGCCTGAAACTTTGTAAAAGCTTAGTAATTTTTTTAAATTCATATTTCCATTTATTTATTTTATGTTCACATTCTGACTTTTATTTCATTTTCTTCTGTGTGTGTGTGTCTTCTTCCTAACTTGACTAGATATATGCCTAGCCTAGGTTCAGATATCCTAGAAATAGGACTCAATATGTCTTAAATTGAACTCACTATTTCTCTCCCTTCAAAAAACCCTCTTGTCTTCCAAACTTCCTTTTTTCTGTCAAAAGAATAACTATCATTCTAGTCTCTCAGAGTTACAACAGATGCATGTAAAAAAATGTATTCAGGAAAGTTTTGTTGATAACACTATTTTATACCTAGAAACAAAACTCCCAGATTAACTTGAAGTTCTTTTTTTCCTCTCACATGATTTAGAAAATGAGTATACTTCCTGGAGACATGCATTGAATAAATAAAAATTTGGTCATATTTTATAGTATAATCTTATTTCATCTTAGTTCATCTTAGAATTTTAAGAGGAATAAATCTTGCCTAGTCCAAATCTTTAATTCTGTTTATAATATTCCTATGAGCATGATAATAATGAAAAGAGAACTAGCTCTTTGGTCAAAGGAAATGGACTACAGTTCCATGATCTACCAGTGTGGTCTTGGGAAAGTAACCTGAATTCTGCCTATTTCAGTTTTCTTATCTGTAAAAATGGAATAATAATAGCACCTACTTTCTAACATTGTTATGAAGATCAAATAAGATATTTGTAAAATCACCTAGCACATAGTGCTTGTCATATAATAGAAATATAATAAATGTTTGTTTATTTCCTTGGGAAAGTCACTTCCCCTGTCTGGGAATCAGTTTCTTTATAAGGAACCTGAATGCATTATAATAAATATTTTCTAAGTTCCTTTCAGCTCTTGATCTATGACCATTATGAAGTGTCCACTAGTTAATTCATTAATCTCTTGATTGACAAGGAACTAAGTAAACTGTGAGACAGTCCACTGAATTTTAGGATAATTTTATTTTTCAGTAAGTTTTCCTTTATGGTGAGTAAAAATATGCTTCTCTGGAACTTCTACTAATTGACACTATTTCTGTTTTCCTAGGCCTTGCAAGGGAAAAAAAAAACTATAATCTTCCTTTGCAATAATAATCCTTAAATATTTAAAAGCAGCTAGTATATTATTATTCTGTCCACTCCCCTCCAGGTGAAATTGTCTTATCTCATTCATCCAACCTTGGCATGGTTTGAGTCCCTTTGCCATCCATAGTTTTGGGCACACTCCTCTACAAAATTTTCCCTCCAAGATTGCTATATCTAGAAATGGACATATTTCTCCATATGTAAGTTATTATTATCCATTATCCAAATTCATTTTCTTGTTCTGAAGTTTCTGTTATTGAGGCTCTGAGCTTCTGTTGTCGGTACTTTTCTCTTCCCCCTCTTTATTCTGTTTCTTTTAGTAACCTCCTTAAATGCCTGATATTTAACTTTCATCTCTATGCAAATGACTATGAAATTTATCTAACTAGCTAGCTCCAGTCTCAACCCTGAGTTTCTATCCCAAATCCCCAGTTACCTATTTTATATTTCAAACTGGATATCCTAGAGACAGGATTCAGTATGTCTTACACTGAACTCAGTATTACTCCCTCCCAAAAGACCTCTTCTCTTCCAAACTTCCATTTTTTGTCGAAAGAATGACCATCATTCAAGTCTCCTAAATTCACAACCCAAGCAGGTTCCTGCCTTAATTTCTTACCTATTACATGCTTTATAAAAAAATCACCATATTTCTCTTCCCTTCAGAGCCCCTACCTCTGTCCCTCTGTTCCAAACTTTGTCCATCTCCACTGACAATGTTGTCTTTTAGCTTTACTGAAAAAAAATCAACAGAAATCTCATATATTCCTATTTAAAAACCCCTTGCCTGTTATTGTCTTCCACTCTTCTCTATTCCCTCACTCTAAAAAGAAATTTCCCTTTCTCTTGGCCAGTAAAATTTCTCTGTGACAACTTGTTCCCATTTCTGCCTATCTTTGGATGCAGACTTCATCCTCAAACATTTTTTTCTCTCTCAAATCTTTTTGCCTTCTCAACTCTTTTTTCACCTGCTTCTCTTGAAAGATGGTCAAGTCCCTTTCATTCCCCTTTTTTCTCTGTATACTACTGCCATTTTAAAGTTATTCTAGATCTTTCCCCTATCTATTTGTATTTTCTACTTCCTCTTCTATCACTCCCTCTTCAATCTTTTTCTTTTTGGGTTTTTACATGATCAATTAACTGAAACTGTTCTTCCCAAAGTAACAATTTATTAGGGTTCTTCTTGATTTTCAAATCTGATCATCTTTCTTCTGTCCCAATCCTTCTGTCTGCAGCATTTGACAATATTGGCTGCCCTTTTTCCTATATTTTCTCTCCTCTCTAGGTTTTGTAACACTGCTCTCTGATTGTTAATTTCTTTGACTACTTTGACTACTGCCCCATCATTATCCCTTACTGGCTTACTATCCATATCATGCCTCCTAACTGTATGTAGATATTTCCCTAAGCTCAGTCCTTGATCTCTTCTCTCTGTCTTTGTCTGTCTGTCAGTCTGTCTGTCTGTCTCTCTTTTTCTCCTTAAGTTCCTATGTATTAAACTACTGTCTCTATGAAGATGACTTCCAGATCTATATCTCCAAGCCAAGTGTTTCCCCTCAGCTTCATATTTGGATGACTAATTAATTACCCATTAAATATTTAAAACTGGATATACTGAAGACATATTAAACACAGATTATCTAAATGTAAATTTGTTCATCTCTCTAAACTTCCCAGTTTTACAGGCTTTCCTATTTCTGTTGAAAACATAGTTTCTCATGTTTTTAACCTCAGAATTAATTTAGATTCCTCATTCTCCCTTACCCCAGATGTCTAATTGGTTGCCAAATTTTACCTTTTCTAACTTTACAACATCTCTTATATCTCACCCTTTCTCTGGCCTGAAACAAATATTTTTCCAAGGCTTTATCAGATCTCTTCTATATTATTGTAAAAATTTCTAATTTGCCTCCCTGACACAAATATCTCATCACTCCGGTCTAACTGTCGCCTTACTGTCAAAGTAATTTTCCTCAAATGCTTATTTGACCATGTAATTCGCCTACTCAACAAACCAGGTTCTTCTTGCATCCCAGGCTTGACAAATATCTCATTTGACTCTTACAACAATCCTTGGAAGTAGGTGTTATCATTTCCACTTTACAGTTGAGGAAACTGAGACAGAGTGACTTGCCCAAGGTCAAATAGCTAGGAGGTGCCTGTTGAAAAGGATTTTATTTAGTTTCATTAAGAGTAGGTTTTAGGTCAGACAAAAGGTTTGTGACTTTTATGCTGTCCCCTTTAAGAGGGAGAAACAGAGTTGGTTGTGGGCCCTTTAAGGGAAATGCATAAATTGTTTTTAACATTTTATGTCAGAATCCAATATAATTGGTCTCTTTTATAATCCTATATATTTTATGCATTTCTGAATATTATTGTGAGGAGTCCATTAACTTTGCTTGATCTATCCAAGAAGTCCATGCAACAAAATCATTTATGAATCACGTTCTTCTCTACTCACTAAGGAAGGCAAGTACATATAAAATGCACACAGATCTGTATTTATATTTACTAACTTTATATTTATGTCATACACATTTTATATGTACTTGTCTTGCTTAGTGAGTAGAGATTGTTTTATTCTTTGCACTGAATTTCACAGTACCTGTCACTTAGGCCCTTAAAAATGATTATAGATTAATTGATGGATTGATTGATAATCTCAAAGCATTTTGTTCAGTTCATCTTCACAGAAAGATATGTGAATATGAAGTTTATAAAGTAAACTACCACTAGGCATGTGAAACGAATAAAGATTCCAGAGTTGAAACAAATTATATATTTATTAGACATTGATGCTAATACCATAATAGATTCATCAAATAACTGTAATGGAATATGGTATAATGAAAAGAATACTGGTTTTTAAGTTAGAAGATTTAGGATTGAATCTAATCCCCTTTTTTAAAGTTATAACTTTTGCAAACTTGCTTCTATTACAAGATCTGTTTTTGGTGCTGTTACAGATGCTTATTCATTTGTGAAAAAATAGTAAATAACTATAAGTACCTATAAATAAAACACATAGAGTTACAAAAGAAACCAATTGTACTAAAATACAGTTATCAGAAGATTTCTTTCAAATAAACAAGTATATGAACTCCAGGTTTAAGTAGATGCTCTGGTTCTACATGATGATTTCTAAAATCTCCTCATAATTTCCTTGATCCTACCTAGTATGTATCTTGAGTAAGGTTAAGTTTGTTGATCTTTGAAATGAAGCTTTATGTGTTTATATATATATATATGTATATATATATATATATATGTATGTATATACATACATATTTCCCTGTGCAACATGGATATAGATTAATAAGATCAGTTACCAACTCTAAGACTTATTAGCTTTATGACATCAGATAAGCTAGTTAGCCTCTTTGAAATACAATTTATTTATCTATGAAATAAGACTAATAATGCTAGCATTGCTTATCTCACATTGCTATTGCAGAACCAAAGGAAATTATTAATGCAAATCTATTTGCAAAACTTATAGTTCCATACAAATACAAGTTATTAAAATCATTAATAGGCATCCACATTGGAGACAGACTACTGTTGAATTAGAAAAGATGATCATTGAACTTAATGATTAGATATTAATTAAAAATCAAGATCTAATATGAGTCATGTTTATATTCCACATTCATTTTAAAAATCTTAATATTTATATTGGAGATCCTTTACATACAGAAATATTTTATCACATAATGAATTGTTAGCAGAATAATTAACAATTAAAAAGAAGGTAAAATTAAATTGCCAAAAATAGACCATTCCAAAAATTCTGAATATGCCCTCTACATAGTTATATATATTTAACTTCAATTTTTATATTTATTGTAATGATGTTGATAAAGATTTAATGTTATGCTTAATCATGCCAATTAAGCCCATGTTATGAAAAATTCTAGGATAATTCATTCCTATGTGACCTATGTGACTTGACAATTTCTTATCAGGCTCCTCCATGGTCAAAGTGAGAATGAATAACACCTCATACATAGAGCACTTCAGCTCTTATTTTAAAAGCATTTAATTTGAAGCTTAGTTATTTTGTTAAAAACTGGGACTACTGTTATAGATCAGGTAATAAAAATAATATTTCTAAAATGAAATTCCTAATAAAGCATATTGCTTAAGATAACAATTCAAATGGGTCTATATGCACACATATAAAGCCTTAGAAATTTCTGTTACATGTGACAAGGAAATCACTTTAAAAGACTGATATATATTAATTTAAGGTCGCCAAAAATTCAGCTATGTAATTCCTAAATGAAAACTCAAGTCAGCCATCAACCTTTTATAGAGTTTAATTACAAAAACAAGAGGAAGAAAGGAATTATATATATATATATATATATATATATAAAGAGAGAGGGAGAGAGAGAGAGAGAGAGAGAGAGAGAGAGAGAGAGAGAGAGAGAGAGAGAGAGAGAGAGAGAGAGAGAGAGAGAGAGAGAGAGAAAGGGGAGAGAAGGGAATAGGGCTTAAATAGCTGGGGCAAAGAAAGGAGATCAGTCCCTATTACTCACGTGACCAAAATGGAGAAACAGTCTCATGGGCCTCCACCTCCAGCTTCCTTTAGAGCAAGCTTCTCAGAGCACCTCTCCAACCACTCAGAGCCAAAAAACTCTCCAACCCCACCTCAGTCCTCATACCCCTCTATCTTTAAGGAAACCATCCAAGTTCCCTCCCCTCAGTTCTCACATCTACCAATCACTGTCCATGTCTTCCCTGTGCCAATGGTGGCTCTAGCTTAACCCAGGACCGCCCAGAGGTCTGTGGCTTTGCACATGTCTGTTGAAGGTCATATTCTCAAATAATTAAATCTTGATCTTTTGATACAGCCCTTCCTAAATCCTGTTACCCTGAGTAGGGTAGAGATTGGAATAATTAAATTTTGATCTATGCTGCAGCCCTTCCTAAATCCTGTTAGGACTGAGTAGGGTGGAAATTGTATTTTCCAAGACCTGGTTCTGTCATTCCAAGTATCTCTATTGTATCAATTCTAAAATCAATCATGACTCAAAGAAATTCCTGTTCTGTGCTTAAGCATAGGTCAAAGCCCTTTCCATTGTTCAGCAAAAGGCTTCTGTCCTAAAGTAATCTGAAGTAGGGAGGAGAAGGAACCTCCCATGCCAATGGGGTTCACATTCCAATAGACTATCAGTAAGAAATTTTCCAAGTATGAAATTTCCCAATGGTGAAATTTCCAACATTTATAAGTCTAAGAAATTTTAAGGTTTACATACATTAAATTGTCTCAAAAGATCTCTTAGAACAAATGTGATTAACAAGTGAATCAATCTCATTTAATACTTCATTTTCACCTAAATTAGTCTGCAGTTTATCTCTCCCTTTCCATCTCCATCTCCATCTCTCTCTCTGTCTCTTTCTCTGTCTATTTGTTTGTCTCAGTTTCTACTTTATCTTTTTTAATATTTTTCGTCTCCTGCCTGTCACTGGCTCTCTTTCTCCCAAAATACATTATTTTAATATTATTTACTCAAGATAGGCAGCATGTTTTGTTGTTGTTCTTTTTTTTGTTAAATTTTCTTTTTTCCTTACCCAGAGAGCTCATTACATTTGTAATCCAATTAACAAGCTGAGGAAACATGCTTAATTTCACAGGTAATTAAAAGAATAAACACTGTAGATATCACTTTAACTTTAAATATATGTATCAGTTATATGCCTAATTCGTATATACAACTTCTTAATTTGAACACGATGAGAATCATATTTTTTAATTTCCACCCTTCATGTGAGGGGTAACTGAGGCAAAGAGACTTGAACTGTTGGGTTAACTCCAAAGTTTTAACTATAACCAGATGTCCTGGCTTCTAAACAATTGTTATTGCCCCTATACCATATTGCTTCCCTCTTTTGCCAAACATAATTTAAGCACATTTAAATTATGCCCATATATTTCAGAAAAGCTACTTAGCAGAGAAGGAATAAACTTCCAAATATGTTTATGATAATGAGGATATTAATTTGTGGTCCCTTGAGTTACCTGTGATCTATTTTACTTCAAATTTGACCCTAATTTTCATCTAATTATATTTAATTTGGTTAAGTATTTTGAAATATGATTAAAATTACAATATATAACAATCCAGTGAAAGGGAAAAAAAACAGGGGAACCACTGACCTAAACTGGAAAAATTAATAAATCCTTTAATATTTGTAGTGTGTATGTTTTTGAGTAAGGAGAATAATTAGTTCTCCACACAAATCTTCAGCCCATGTAATATAATTTCAGAAAGTAAGGGCCAGGTAAGAGAAATAATAAAGTATTAATATGTTAACAAGGTGAAAATATCTGTATTTTGCTCTTTCTGAAGTATAGCCTCCTCACTAGAATTAGGTCAGCTGATCATTGACTGAAAAAAAAAATTATCCACAGCCCTTATAACCTTTAAAAGGTTGAGCTCATCAGCTCTATATTTATTGTAGGGAAAGAACCCATTTTGTGGAATATGATCATTGTTCCTATTCCGGGGAAATAGAGTTCTACCTAGGACAGATCAACATGAAGACACCAACAGAAGTGAAAGAACAACAGGCTCCTGTACAGCTCAAATTGTGAGTTGTTTTTGTCACATTGTTTGCTGACATAGACATTTCATTATCAGCTTACCCTATTATTTTTACTCTTCCCACCCACTGACTTTTGCATATTTGTGGAAGAGTATACTTCAGTTTTATAGTGGGGCAATGTTTTATAGCTAAAGTTTTTCCTATGCCATCTTAGTAAATGCCTTTGCTTTGAGTTGATTATATTTACTGCTAACCAATAAAGGAACACTTATTGTGGGGATTAAGTGAGATATCATTATAGAACTGAAGAAACACAGAGAAACTTGAAAATGAGATATCAGATCCTCTCCAGATCACTCAAAGTGAAAGTTCAAATGGAAGCTGAAGAAATAACCCTCAAATAGACTGCTGTTTACATGGATAATCAAAATGGTTAAGAAGAAATGGAAAGTTGGATATTCATATTTAGAGGCTGAGGACTTTCCTTTCTTAGTAAGTCAAAGAAATATAAAGAATTAGCAAAGACACTTATTCATATAAGTAGCTTGATTTTACCCATCTTCCCTCCTTCCTCTTCTTGGAAACCCAGTTTCAACCTCAAAAAATGCATGATGACTATATATTAATTAAGAGATCTAATTTTCAGATTTCATAATTCTAAGATCCAGCAAGTAATAAACCTGGAACGAAGACAAAATCTTACAAGATAGCACTTTGGATTTAACAATGGATTTTGAATCAGGAGACTATCCTTGCTATGGCATTTACTATTTGCATTACCCTGAAAAAGTCATTTCAATTTTAGAAGGCTCATTTTTTTATCTGTAGAATAATTGGGTTATGCAACATAACAGGTAAGGTGGCCACCAGGTATAAATTCATATTATAGCAAAAGTGGTTACAAATTTAGCTACAATCATTTATTTAATAAGAAGATTAACTACCTTCTGTTTACAGTGACTATAATTTATGAAGAGACCTATGACCAATATTTTAAGTGATAAGTTTCTCTCTCCTAAAACTATGAGCTGAGGGGGTATTTTTATATTATCGTAATATAGGAGGCAATAATTTTTGTATATTTAAAATAAAACAGAAATAATCATGATCTCATAGCTTCAGGCAATCTGTGGCAATTGAAAAATACTTTGGTTAAAACAAAATTTGGGAATTAAAACTAGTTAGATCAAAGCTATTGTGATTTTAATTGGTTTTCAGAAATTAATGCAAATGTGTATTACAATAAAGCCAAATGGTGTAGAATTATGCTAATAAATTATAAAAATGTCATGGTTGTTCTGTGTGAAATACCTAACTGGCTCCATTAAGCTAAAGAAAAGATACACTAATCTTGATGCTATAGAAACTCAAAGGATTTCTTTTAAGCTCAATGCACACCAAAAACTAGAATTAGAGTCAAGAAGATTTGGGTTCATATCTTGTTTTAGGTGTTAGGTATCTATCCCTGGATTAATCACTTAATTTAATTCTCAGTTTCCTCATTTGTAAAATGAGGGAATTGGTCTCAATGATGTCTATTTTTTTTTCAATTCTTATTTTGTGATTCAATTTCCTCTTTGAACAAAAATCTATATGACTCATCTTGTAAAAATGGAGATTTGAACCCCAGAATTCAATCCCCAGAAGTCTTTGGAACTTCCCAGAGTTCCCCAGAATCTCACCTGAGTGTGGGATCACAAATTATTATTTAAAGGGGCTCTCCACCTACTCTCTCTCTCTCCCTGCTTCCACTTCCAAGCACACACTTCTCTCAAGATGTAGAGTAAGTGAAATTCAATGGGCATTTCTGCCCTCCTAGGCAAGTGCTTTCTTTTTTTGTATTTTCTTTATTTCTTTAATAAACCTCTACAAATATAATACTTTTAGCAGAGAAACTAATTTTAACTGCTACAGTTTGGTGACCTAATGGGACAAAAAACTCTCAATTAAAAAAAATATAGCCTAGATAATGATTTCTAAGTCATGTTTCTCCAAGCCTTTTTAGCAAGCCTCTTGACTTATCTCACTCCTGGCTCTGACCCCGTCCCATGGCTCTGCCTCCTGCTCCTCTCTATTGTTGCTCACCTGGTCCTAGCCTGGCTTTATTGCTTGCTTGTGCTCTTGTCTGCATCCATCCTCTTCAAGAGGAAAAGGAAGTGACTTTTGAACTTAAAGCATGGCTACTTTAAGAGGATATCTTTTGAGTGTATTGATTCTTTCACTTAGCTCACCTGGGAGTCAGGGGAAAAATTCAACTCCCTGCAATTCTTTGGCAAAATTTGAGATTCCTAAAATCCATCCTCACTATGGGGAAGCAGCTCAGGGGCTCAGTGAATTGATAGCCAGGCCTCGAGATGGGAGGTCCTTTGTTGAAATCTGGCCTCAGACACTTCCTAGTAGTATGGCCCTGGACAGGTCATTTATTCCCCTTTGCCTACACTTAACAATCTTCCTCCTTCTGACAATAGGCATCTAAATGGATAATTTGGAAAAAAAACAAGGAATTTTAAAGAGACTGGAGGTTATATTTTAAAAGCATTTCAGACTCCGTGTTTTATAAAAATCTCTGTATTTTATTGCATTTTGCTGATTTTTTTGCTTAAGGTTTAACTTTGTGATTTTAAGTTCATATATTACTGCATTGAATACTAATCTGTTACACTGAATCAGTTTAATATACTGGGTTTTAACTACTGTTAAATTCTGTTGTTTTTCCCCTATAACTGTGCTGAACAAACATTATTGAGTAAGCCCATATAAAAACAGCTTTTCTATTTTTGACTTTGTAAATTGTCACATAGAGGATTGATGGACTCCATCAGAAAATTTCTATAACAACCTTTGGAAAATTTAATGAGCTAAATATCTCAAATTAATTTTAAGGGTTCTTTAGACATGATTTTTAGAATTTTTCTTAACAATCTCTGGTCATTTTGCCTACCCCTAACACAAGGTAAGGCCCATTTTAGTAGCTGAAGTAAAATACAGTTATAAACCCCAACTCCCGCATTCATAAAAATGTGAATGGAAGCTGGGAAATTAATCCCAGGGCATATAGAACCCAAGGAAGACTTCCAAAAGTGGAGCATCTCTCATTTATAAATCTTCAGCTCATTTTACTTCTACCAGAATGATATCTAGAATTCTTGATGATGTTCAAAAGCCAAAATAAGTTTCACTTTGTTTACAAATATGTTTACCAAGATTGAAAGATTTGCTATGTTTGTAAAAATTGTGACAAACATCCATCAGTTCATATGCTTTTAAAAAGGCCATACAGCAACTTATGTGAAATATGAAAGTGTGTTTGTTTGTTATTGTAATTAATTGGGCTATTGAAAATTTTGGGGATACTGATTCCTACATATTTGTACTACTGTTCTTTTAAAAAAAATGTTGCCTTGTGAAATTCATTTGCTTTGTACTCACACTGGATCATGGCCATATATGAAGAGGAAATGGATTTCATTTTTGGTGAGAAAGCCTTATATTCTATATTTTCTTAGCTGAAACAGTGTGTCAATGATTATAAGCTATATTTTTGAATTTTAAAACTCTTTTATTATTGTATTTTTCTTGCATGTGCAATATACTATTTCAGTCTTTTATTTTTTCTCTCCTTTTAATATTTGAAACACATGTCAACAGTATTAAGATTTTCTTCAACTTTTTGATTTTGCAGTAATATAAGTTCAAAATACATTTGCTATAATGTCAATGCATGCCCACAAAGCTTGAGACTATAAAAATGATGGCACTAATTGTTTTTAAAAAATTATGGGATTTTGCTTAATAGGTCTGTCTGATTCCAGGATAAGCTATACAAAAGAGCCATTGCACAGGGCTAAAGATAAACCAATACAGGATGGACTGATGCACTTCTAAGCCAATACAAAGAACTTGAACCTAGTGTGAAGACTCAATGTTGCGATGCTTAACATCTATGAAGACATAGGCCTTCCTTGTATCCAAACTCACTCTGAAAATACTTATAGACAAGTAACCCAAACTTGGCTCCTACTTGGCTTCTATAATCTAGTCCCTTTTCTGTCTTTTATAGTGTGGCAACTTTCTGTAGTCCTGGCTACTGACTGGGTAAATGCTTACTTCCTTAGATCATTTTAATTGGGTCCTGATTCAAGAACCTGTTATAGATTTCCTTTACTTAGACTTTTTACACATAAGACTTTGTTTGTCTATATTTCATCCAGAAATTTTCTTTTCTATTTGGATTTTTCTGATGTCTTTTAATTTCTCTTGCAAATTGATTCATATTCCTCATAATTCAGCCATGCATCCCTAAGTGATACTTTGTTTTAAAATCACCCTTTTCATGGGGAAATGTAAAAAATATTATTATTTTAAATTGCAAAGTTTAAATTTCTTTTGAGAAGAATTTTAGGTTAGGAAACATGCTACATCACTGAATCCAGAAACTGAATTGTTTGGAGAAGACACCATGAAGATACCTCTGGACCACAAGCTGCATGAGAAGATCAAGAATGAACTTTGGTTGTGGTTGGTTGAATATTTATTTGTATGTATACTTTCATGCCAAAGGGGACTGCCCCATAACTGGCTTTTTGTCAATGCGTCTAGCAATTATTGGTTTTTTTCTTTTTTCCTCTTATCCTCAAATTATTGTAATCTTTAAATTGGTTAGGTTTTCATGATCCTTTTGGGGAAAATCTTTTCCCAATTGATCATATGATCATATGTAAAAATGGAGATTTGAACCCCAGACTTCAATTCCCAGAAGTCCTTGGAACATCCCAGAGTTCCCTGGAATCTCACCTGAGTGCGAGATCACAAATTATTATTTAAATGGGCTCTCCACCTACTTGCTCTCTCTCTTTGCTTCCACTTCCAAGCACAGGCTTCTCTCAAGATGTAAAGTAAATGAAATCGAATGGGCCTTTCGGCCCTCCTAGGCAAGTGCTTTCTTATTTTGTATTTTCTTTATTTCTTTAATAAACCTCTAAAAATATAATACTTTTAGCAGAGAAACTAATTTTAACTGCTACAATCTACAAGTAAAATTTGCTGTGATGAGTTATACTAAAGTTGCAAATAGTTTAAAGTTACTTTCAACATTAATGGAATATTTTATTTACAAGTTCTATTCTTTTCCATGTTTTAAAATAAATCAAAAGATTAATTACTAGGATTTTTATTTTGTTATGTATTTTAAAAATAATAAGCACTTATTGCTTTTTATTCTATGAATTGGTAGATAATAATGAAAAAAATACAATTTTTGACCTCAAACAGTATTTCTTAGAAGCTAAATTCAAGAACTAAATGGAGTCAACCATCAAGTAAAGCCATTCTACAAAATTGTAATTAATATTTTAAAAATGGGATATTTTGAAGTAATATCATTATTCATTGTTAATTTTTTTGAAACCCCTGCTTTAGCTTTCCTATTGGCTTTGCTGTTTAGTCACAAGATAGGTAAAACTGCAAGGTAAACAATAGATAAATGCTAAGTGGAATAGATTTAATAATATTTCTATAGAAATCTATTTTCATAATGAATGACAGCAGAACCACAATACTGGAAACACCTTAATACCCAAGTGGCATAATAGATAGAATAAAAGATTTAAAATCTGGAAAACCTAAGTTTGAATATTATTTGTCACTTACTAGTCATGTAACTTAGGCCAGATATTTAAGCTTTTTCCTATATAAAATGAAGGCGTTAGGGGGAAGCTGGGTAGCTCAGTGGATTGAGAACCAGGCCTAGAGACGGGAGGTCCTAGGTTCAAATACGGCCTCAGCCACTTCCTAGCTGTGTGACCCTGGGCAAGTCACTTGACCCCCATTGCCTAGCCCTTACCACTCTTCTGCCTTGGAGCTAATACACAGTATTGACTCCAAGACGGAAGGTAAGGGTTTAAAAAAAATAAAATGAAGGCTTTGGACTCAATGACTTACAATTCCTTCCAACTCTGAATTTATGAAGTTATGATTTTATAAGATCAAAAGGAAAATGAATAAGTAGTGAGAAAAGACTTGACCTGGTGAAGTAATTAAAATATTTTCAATATTATCAGCTCTGAGTACCTTCTCTGTTAATATTTATTGTAAAATTCTTTGATGGTCCTCATGAATTCTTGAGAGAGAAAACAATCAGTCTGTGGTCAATATTTCAGTTATAGTCTCTCCATATTTAGAGGCACTCTTCCTAAGAAATAAGCCTATAGTTAGTCTTTCTTTAACCCTTTTTTTGGAGCCTTTCTAGTTCTATAGGGCCTTTTCTACTGTGTGCTAGGCACTTTACAAATATTATCTTATTTGATCCTCACAACAAAACTAGGACTTGTTGGTGCTATTATTGTTCTCATTTCATAGTTGAGAAAACTGAGATAAATTGAAGTTAAGTGACTTGCCTAGGGTAACATATAGTGTCTGAGTCCAGACTTAAACTCAGGTCTTCTTGACTCCAGGGCCATCACTTTACACAGAGTTTAAATTTGGAGTATGCAGCATCACTTTTTGTGGCATGATAATAGAGTCAAAGTTTGGAAATTGTAAAGCACATTTGCTGATGACATACTGCTCCCTGCCCCACCCCCCAAAAAAATAAACATATACACATACAAAGGCTTTTTTTACACTTATATTTTCCTGGTGATTTTATGAAACATGATCTCACACAGAAAATACTCCCTTGAGGATATGTGCTGGAAATACAAGTGCAAACTACCATTCCTTCATGATGCTCTCTGGAAATAGATACCAGAGCCACAATAAAAATGAATAAATAAAAAGATACAAAATTTCTAAATTCTTCAGTGAAATAAGAGTGATTCTTGACTTGACCCATGCTATTTTTACTTGTGCAAATTTATTTCAGTTCACTCTTTACATATATTGGGCAAAAAATTCAATAACATTCTTACCTAGAAAGAACTATTGAAGCAATCACTCTAAAAGACTGGAACTTTGTACAAGACAGTGACCAAAACAAAATATTATTCTAGGCAAGGCAATGAGGAATTAAAAAAAAGAAAGATGAAATAAAAAGAGAAAAATTTCTTCCTTGGAGGAGAAGATAAGACAAGAGGAGAATATATATGATCATAATAAATGAATAGTCATTATAAATATAATTTGTAACATAAAACAAGGTGCCATTGATGCTTAAGCAAGCTCCCTTCTAGATGAAGGAATCATAAAATATATGATAAAAATAGTGATATTTAAAATAGAAATGTGAATATGAATAGAATTATGGCAAAAAACGTTGACGGGAAAAAAAGGAGGCATTCCAACTGGAAATAATTGGCATTAACAAAGACACAGAAATGAAAAAGATCTGTGAGCCTTCACAAAATAGTGTATCATAGATCTTACCTTATCTAGAGTATATTTAAGAGAAATGAGGATATTTGAAAACAAGACTGATTATGAAGGGTCTTAAATGCAAGACTGAAGAGTTTGAATTTAATTGTACATGTAATTGAGAATTATGAGAGGTTTTTAAACAAGAGAAATACAAAATCAATTCGTAAGGGTCAAGTTTACTTTGTGTCTTAATAGAAATGAAATAATAAAAAGAAACTTTCCAGAAGAAATAATTTGAAATGAGCTATTGAGTTTTGTGAAGTATTTCTCAAAATTATACTATATTCAGATATGCAATTAGATGAAAAGGTAATGCTCAGTACTTGATCTATATTTTCATTTATATAATGTTACATACCAGATACCACTTTACTTTTATATATAAAAAGTCCAATAAAATCTTTCTTGTTATAAAGGAAACAAGAAGACATTAACAACTTGCAGCAAAATTGAGGATGAAACAAAATTTCTTCTCTATAATCTCTATTACCACTATATAGCAATAAGTAAAAAGAGACAAGGAAATTATAGTCTGTTTCATTTTAAGTCTTAAGACAAGAAAAAAAAAAAACCTTTATGAGACACTTGATCATCTCACCTGACAGTACACATGATAGCACAAGCCAAATTATTACTGTGAAAATAAGTATAGATTTTGTACCAAGATCTATTTCAGAGAATGAAAAATTCTATGAAGACCTTCAAATGATACTCCAAGTATTATCAACATTTACCTTGATACTCTAACTTTAATGCAAATGTAGATATGACAAAATATGTATATTTGAACAAATAGTTTAGTACATGAAGGGAAAGAGGCCAAAGGCTTTTAAATTATTCAGAAATATGCTACTTTTTAATTGTTTTTCAGGAAATACATTGGAAGTCCCTGGATTGTGAAAAGTACAAATTATAAACAAAAAAGAAAGAAAAATAGAAAGAAATTAACTATATTTTAATAGATGGACAAAAAAGACAAGTTGCTAATGTGGCCATACTTTCAGAGTCAGCAACCTACATGAAATCACATCATGGATATAGACACCAAAGGCCAATATTAACACCACATTTGAAAAAAGAAAGAAAAGAATAAAAATGAGAAATGCCAACATGGGCTTGTTTAAGCCATCAACTCTCTCAAATATATAATAGATTTGACATTAACACAATTTCTTAGAGAAATTTGAATAGTTGTAAAACTCACTGCAAAATAAGGGAATAAAAAGAGCCTCCTGCCACATAATATTCAATCTATTTTCTTCATAGGAAGGTAAGATAACCAAGGAAACTCTAATTTATATTAAATGTCCTTTTGGACAAACATTACTGGCAACAATTTTTTAAAGTTCCTTTATTTTATTTCTGTAAAAATCTACACATAAATTTTCCAAAATTACATAATTCATGTTTTCTCCCTCCCCTCAACCCTTCCATCTCCCATAGTAGACAAGCAATTTCACTGCGTTTTACATATATTGTCACTCAAAACTTCTTTCCATATTGTTCATTTTTGTAATAGAGCAATCTTTTAAAATAAAAACTCCAAATCATATACCCAAATAAACAAGTGATAAATCATATCTTTTATTCTATATTTCTACTCCAATAGTTCTTTCTTCAGATGTGGATAGCATTCTTTTCATAAGTACCTCAGAATTGTCCTGGATCAATGTATTGCTGTTAGTAGCAAAGTCTCTTACATTTTAATATTCCATAATGTTTCAGTTACTGTGTGTAATGTTCTGAGAACATTACACATAGTAATGGAGCATTTCATCACAATCCTATACTACAAATGGTCAAGCATTCCACGGTTGATGAGCATCTCCTCAAACTTCCATATTTTTCAATCACAAAAAGCTGCTATAAATCTTTTTTTTTTTTACAAATAAATCCTTAACTTTTTAAAATCTCTTTGGAATACAAACCTATTAGTGCTATTGTTGGTCAAAGGATATAAAGAGCATGCACAGATATATTGCCCTTTTGGACATACTTTTAAATTGATCTCCTAAATGTTTGGATAAATTCACAACTCCACTAATAATGCATGTGTCTCAATTTTTCCAAGTCCCCTCCAATAATTATCACTTTTCTGTCTTCATAGCCAATCTGATAGGTGTAAGGTGGTACCACAGAGTTGTTTTACTTTTCATTTTTACTAGTTGCATTCTTAACCAAACAAGGGATAGTAGCAATCAAAAAAGGTAAAATAGATAACTTTGATTATATGAAACTAAAAATGTTATTCCATAAACAAAATTAAGGTTAAAAGGGAAGTGGCAAAAGTGGCTAAATGTGGAAAAATATTTGCATCAAATACCTTTTTAGAATGTACTTTCCAAAATATGTAAGCCATTACCAAATATATGTGTAAAATTAATTGCCATTCCCCAATAGACAAGTGACCAAGCATGCTAACAAACAATGTTCAAAAAGGAATTCCAAAATATCTTCATAATATGTTTGGATGTACTTGTCTTTCCCCCTTTCTTTGTAGCTCCAATGATAACACAGTTTCTAATAAATAGTAGGTACTTAATAAATGCTTATTGATTTGAAGATTTTACTTGCCAAGAGTTACATAGGCAGTAGCCAGTAGAGCTGGAATTCAAGTTCAAGATCTCTAGTTCTAAAGCCAGATCTCTTTATGTTATGATGCTCTCTATTGCATATAATTTTTTAACCTTTATCTTCAACAGAAGTGTTAAGGACTAGGAAATAAAGGTTAAGGGACTTGCTCAGCATCACAAAACTTGGAAGTATCTTAGATCTCATTTGAGCCCTGATCTTCCCTGACTCTAGGTCTCCAGATATCCACTGTACTACTTAGTTGCCCCATCACATATAACATTGTACAAATTACACTGAACCCTAGAACTATCTAAAACTTCTCTTCAGTGAATTCATAGTAATTTGAAAAAAAATGTGTTTAACCATTAACAGTTGGAAAATAAATTAAATGAAAAAACATACATTACCCAGATGACATTCGTATATGTGGATAGCCATCAAGATTGATGACAGGGAGATATGTAGCATAGGCTGATGACACAAAATTAGATATGCAACAAATCTCTGTACTTACTCTTCCAGAGCAAGATAAGGTACATAGCTCCTCTCAGGACTTTATGTTCATTCTTCAGGGGCAGTGAAGTGGCTTTCCCTGATACTATAAACTCAAACATCCATTTTGTTATTTAAGCAAGTCATATTAGTTTTTATAGAGGGACATGCAATTATACAGTAAGAAAAGACAAAAAAAAAAGATATGCCTTCAACAATTGGTACATACTCTCCCTGAAATTACCTTGGCCCCTAGGGAGAGGTTTAAATGTAACACAATTTCTATATAACATTCTTTTTTTTCCAATTCTAGCATGGTCATAGAAGAAATGAGTCTTCATCTTTGTTCCTTCTGGACTGAGACAGGCAGGTCACTCAGTGCTATGCTCTTCGACATCTGCCTTCCTGCAAATGCCATCATGGATTCCAGACCTCAGATTTCTGATAGTTCACTTTACTTTTCAAAACCCATAAGATGTAGCTATCCCTGTTCTCTTTCAATTTAGACAATGAGAAAAAAACATAAATAAAGAACACTGACTTTTATTCAAGGGTCGGATCAGTATCAGTTTGGAAACATCCAAGATTTCATCATTGTTTTCCAAGATGTTCAGTGTCACAAAAGGATCATTTTAATATCTTTTTGAAAGAGAAGAAAGAAATTGAATTCAAGGAAATATAATATTGGATTTGATGAAGAAGTATGACTGGAACATTGAAAGATAGTAAACTTGTCAAAGAAACAGGGAAAAAGAAAAATCATCCAAAAAGAAGTTCCTGAATTGAAAAGAAAGCTATTTCCAAAAAGCACACATGAGCATTGATTGATGGGGGAGGGGGAAAATATTTCATATAATTTTCTGGATTATTTACTTGTACTAATCACCTTCATAATTATAAAAAAAGAAAATTTTAATGGAAAATTAGAAATGGAATATTAAAGTAAATATTCCTTCTATAATATATCTTAACAAAGAAAAATCAGTTAATGAACTTATAAAAAATTAATATGTTTGTCAGAAATATCTCTACCATATTTGTAAGTAATTTGTTCTCATACCCGTATAAACTGTCTGCAATAACATCCTTACTCCTTCACAAAAAAACCATGATCTCATTCATGAATGTGGGAAGTTTATTTTTTCCTTGTGTAAATTCACACTTTCTAATTGTACATGAGCTTACCTCATGGGCTTTGTAAAGAAAAGAAAACTGACAGCATCAGGATTTATTCAAAGGAAAACTTTTCAAAAACTTATCCGTGTTCAAATGGAGAAGATTATTAAAATAGAAGATGGAAAATGAGATATGGGAAGCTATTTTGAGATCTGCAATTCCAAATTCTATGACTTGCAATATTCTTCAATTTCAAAGGACATTTTAACCCAGAGTCCATTTCAGAAGGGGAAAAAATAGCCAAAGAATAGGTTGAGCACTTGGGCTTTGTCTGCAGACAGAAAGAAGTTGAGTGTAGAGCAACTGTATGGTGCATTTGATTAATGTAGATAACTAGCATGGGGAAATGTGGTCCTTTATTACCTAGATAATTGTCTCAGTTCTGTTTTTTCATTCCTTTGCAAAAAATAAGCTCAAAACACCAGAATCCTCTTGTACATGCATCCCCTTGACTGCTAATTGATTATTTACTATGCAGGAGAATTGCTATTCAGCCCTTGAAGAGATCTTTATCAGCAAAAATAATACATATGGGGACTTCTAATACTGACTAAGGTGTGAAGGGCTTGGGGAAGGTAGAGAATCAGAAAGAAATTAGGACCTGGAGAGGTATAATTAGTCAGTCAATCACCTAACAATTTTTAAGCACTTTCTATATACCAAGCACTATGTTTAGTGCCTGTTTTCATGGAGCTTACAGTAGAGAAGGAGGAAATAATGTGCCAATAACTATATACAAACCAGAAAAAGACAGATAAGAGAGAGAGAGAGAGAGAGAGAGAGAGAGAGAGAGAGAGAGAGAGAGAGAGAGAGAGAGAGAGAGAGAGAGAGAGAATTTTAAAGGTTTGACCTCAGATGCTGTCATGGATCTCTATTTTATGATACTGTATAAGTTATTTAAATTCTCAGTCTGATTTCTTATCTGTAAAATGGGGAGTTAAGAATAGCACCTAGGTATTAATGGGATTATTGTCAGGATTGAATAACATAATAATATATGAAGCATTTTGAAAACACTAATGGGCTATATAATTGATCGTGTTGATCATGATCATGATGATGATGGTGATGACATTCTACCTCTCTGGTCATAGCTTCTATATGTGTAAAATGAGGAAATTAAACTAAATCACTTCTATGTTTTTTCAATCTATAAATGTATAATCTTATACTGACTCTCTGAATCATTTTCCCTTTAGATGTTGAATTGTTAAAAACAAATGAACCCCCCCAAACCCTTAAAATTACATTCTCATTTCTGTTCAGCCCTATACTAATATAATATCATATATGGCTGACTGACTTAGTAGCCACTAGATTATTACAACTAGTTCATGGTCATGCTCAGTCTCTTAGTTCCAAATCTTTCCAATTCTCAATACTCAAAAAAGGACAGGCAAGTAGAAAAGTCTCTCAAAGTAAAATTTTGTAACAAGAAAACATACCTGAGCACATATATACATATATACATAACATATACATACATAATGTTAATGGTATTCCACATAATGAAATTATATATAATATGTAAATCTATACATACACAGACATGCTAATCAATATATTACATGCCTTCTCAATGAATAGAGAAATTGGAATTCAAAAATTTAAGTCAGTAGTAAAAATAAATATTAAATTATACACATATATTTGTATATATGTTTAAATTCATATATGCATATTTATATACATACACACTAATGGATAAGCACAGTAGATTGTCTATCCAAATGAGTGTTGTTTTATCCAAAGAAAAGTTTAGACTTCCTTTGTGAAACTACAAAATTCTTTTAATTGTCTCATATTTTTCTCTGAAATAAACATCACATTTTTAATACCAATATTGCTTTAGTATTGTTACATACCTTTAAGCCATGGGACAGGACCATCCCTGAAGGACCAAAATTGAATGTCAAAGGGTAAAGGAGAGATAAATAATATGTTTAAGTAGTGTTAGCAGTAGCTATAGGCCAAAGTCTCCAAAACATTAACAATGAAGAATTACAACAAAATACAAAAAAAAATGAAGAATTTTGAAATGGTGAAAATGTCATCAAAAATATGTTAGCGAAAAAGATGTACTGGCCATATAGTTCAAGGTAAGGATAACTAGTAGTCAGACAGCATGTGCCATTAGAATTTTCCTAATATTAAGAGAAAATAAAGATAGCCCAGATCAATATGATGAAGAAATTTTAAAAAAGTTGTTTATACAATGCTTACTATTCACCACCACTATGCTAAGAACTGTGAATACAAATGTAAAAGTGAGACAAGCCCTACATTCTGATATAAGACATAAAAGTGTAATGGTGACCAGGGAAAGAGATTTTAGTCTGCAAAATCACCACAGGGATGATGAATTTGTACTTAGTGTAACAGATTTATACAGACTTTTCTGGAATAGCAGTAATATTGATTTAATTATTATTCCCTCAGCAAGTGGTGTAAACATTGGAGGGATTTAAGAATGAGGAATTGAGGGGAGGAGGAGAATACACATATGATTCAAGTGAAATGCTAAGAAGATTTAGATGAAAAGCTGGATCGGATATGAAGCTCAGTCTTATATGAGGTTGATATAGTGGACTTCATACTCATTTATATACCAATCAAGGCAGTTCAGTCCCAGGGCTGAAGTTAAAAGCTGAATGGATTAACTTCTCAGATATTAGAGTCTTGATTTCTGGGAATCCAATCTGGAGGGATACTCTTCAAGTTGGAAGGAAGTGTTGAAGCAAGTATGAGTATAGTGAGATAATCCAGGAGGACAATTGTGGGGGATGACCATTATGGCTAAATTTTGGTTAGACATAATCAAGAGTATAACGCAGGATAGGCAGCCTTGAATAGCTTATACTCTGCATATTTGGAGAGAATATCTGTAGGTATGAGATCATATATCATTTTTCAGTATTTTTGTCAGTAATACAATACAATAATCTAACCTCCTAGATATGAAATTTTGTTATTCTCTTTGACTTCCCCATTCCTTATTTCCCTTATCTTATCCATTTGCCAAATGCTGTCAACTTTGTCCCTAGGATCTCTCATACATTTTTCCCTTCTCTTTTCACTTGGCTACTACCTTATTACCCATCTTCCTGAGCTGATACCAGTTTCATTAGTATTTCTGTCTCCACTCTCTCCCCCTTTGTTCAGTCATTCACACTGATGCCAGATTAATCTTCCTTGTGCATAGAACTTGCCAAGTCACTATTCTGCTCAAGATTTTTAACCTTTCTTTTTGTCTTACTGAATTACTTTCAAACTGACTGCAGGAGACATTAGAGTAGGATGCCACCATACCATCATAATTTGACTTCATATAACTCTCCTTTGAATTCTTAGTGATTAAGTCAAGCAGGACCACCCAAACCATGTCCTAGTCTCCACCACACCTCCCATACTTTTGCATTGCATCTGTTATTTAACTCTAGAATAAGCTTTCTCCTAACTATACACCTATTGAATAGGTAATCAAAAGCTTTAATATCCAAAAGACATCAATTCATTGAGGAATCCCTGTGATCTCTCTTCCCTCCCCTCCCCTTCCAAATTTCCAGTTAATAGTGACCTATGCTCCTCAGAACTGATCAGGAACTCTGCTTAGTCATTTCCCATGAATTTATTATTTGGCTAGATAAATATGTGTATAGGAATGCCATATTACTTGAAAAGGGAGAGAAAAAGGTTTATGCAACTATTTCCATTAGCATCTATAGGAACTTTATCTCAATAAATATTTGTTGCATCAAATTGAATAAAGATTACTTGAAAATATTTTGATGTTTCAATTGGTTGTAGCATTGTGTGCCACCTTTAAATATTGAGCCTTCCTTACCAACAGTCATCATTTTATCCAATTCCCATCTTTTCACCAATAGTTTAGGACTTTTTGACTCCACACATAATTCACCCTCCTGTGCTATTGTTATAACAAATCCAACAAATGTGTTTTATAAGCAACTTTCACTGAATATTCCTTAAAACATTCAATCTTAAGGAAGCATTCACCTGGTTTCCAGATTCTGGCAAATCTAGGAGTGCTCTTAGCTTAAATAAGAGAGAGAGAGAGAGAGAGAGAGAGAGAGAGAGAGAGAGAGAGAGAGAGAGAGAGAGAGAGAGAGAGAGAGAGAGAAGTTTAGTTTTTTCATTATTTGAAATATTCCTGCTACTCTTACAACTTACACTTCACAACCCCCATCCAGTACTGTTTACTGTTTTTACTCAGTCATCTAGGATGAATAACTACTGGTAAAGTGTGTGTATGTGTGTTTTACTTTTTTAAGAAGGAAGGGTGGGTGGGTAGGAGGAGCATGTAGCTACATGCTATTTAGGAATGCCAAGTCCATGTATTTTACTCCCTTTAGGGCTAGTGGGGGGTCTTGTAGGAGGAATGAAGAATCTGCTTCCTGGAGTAAACAAGGAACACTGTAGGGACTTGGTTGAAAATCTTTCTCCCACACATTTCTCCAAGTCGAGGTTCATGCAGTTTCTCTTTTGGTATTAAAATACACTGGTGTTTGTGGTGAGAGGAGGAAAAAATGCTTGATGGGTTAGTTCTATTGACTCATAGACTCTTTACCTATGCCTCTTTTCTCATTCAGTTTGACACCTTCTAACCCCTTCTCCATGATGCAGAATTTTGATTGAGAAAGAATCATGAAGGAAAGATAATTTCATAGAGCATTTGAGCAAAAGTGGGCTTAAATGGGGTTACATAATTATGTAGAGTAAGAAAGCAGCAAGAGCCAAAGGAAGAGTGGAAGGTTCAGGAAAATATAGATAGTACCCAGACTGCCTGCTATGGAGAAGCAGTGAGTCACTTCTCATTTGAGCACATCATTTACCAACTCAATTAACTCCTATCATTCTGGAGTCCTTACTCTCTCTTACCTCCCATATCCAAACTGTTGCCAAGTTCTGTTGATTATACCTAGATAACACCTCATGAATATGCCCCCTTTTCTCTTCTGGCAACCAGCACCCTGATTCAGTACTCATACCTGAACTATTTCAATAATCTGCTGCTTAGAATCCTTACCTTATCTCACCCCCTCCAGGCTCTCCTTCACCCACATGTCAAATTATTCTTTTTAAAGTGCAGTTCTGATCATGTTAGCTCCTTCTTCAATAAACTCCAGTGGCTCCCTATGACTTCCAAGACCAAATATATAGTCTCTGCTTAAGTGTTCAAAACCCTTCACAATGTAGCCTCTTCCTTCCTTTCTTGTCTCTTGCACCTAACTTCCTCTCACATACACTGTGATCTACTCATAGACACCAATTTCTTTGCTTTTCCTTGCGTAAAACATTCCATCATAAAATTAAATAATAATAATCACAGTAATAATATGAGCTAAGAGGTATATACATTAATATATCACCTTAGCTTTGCAAAGTGTTTTATCAAAGATTTAATCTTTTTAAAAAACATGAGATAGGTGTTTTTAATAACTGCAATTTATAGATGAGAAAACTGTAGCTGAGAGAAAATTAAGAGGATCTCTTGCAAATATCTTTGCAAAAATAATGATTCATGGGAACAGGGTAGAAGTACAGAAGGGGAGCTGGTGAATTGGGAGAAAGGAGCAGGAATATAAGTGAGAAGACAAAAAGCTAATCAACTGTCTCAATATTGTCTTAAATCTATATGTTATAGTAAGTACAAGTATAAAATTCTTATACCAGTCATATAAGAGCATAAGATCTTAATGTAATGTCACATTTCTCTGTCTCCCATGCTCATTCTTCCTTCAACCCACCCCAAACTCCTTCCAGAATACTCCCTTCCAAGTTTTATGTATGAAGAAACTTCAAATAATGAACCTTCTGGGAACAAAATTCTGTCATAGACAGAAGGAATTTGGGGAAAGTTTCCATGTTTCTCATTACCTTAAATTTACTTAGGAAGAAAAAGCAATGATGTGGTCTGGTAGATAAGATTAGGGGTTAGATAAAGGGAAAACTGTGTCCTTGAACAGCATACATCTATGACTACAAGAAGATAATCCCAAGGAAAGTATGAATCTTTTATTATCTTTCCCCAGTGTAACACAGTCCTGAACTGCCAATCTGTTGTAGGACATGCTAAATTCCTGAAGGCTACAGTTTATTGTGGTGTCCCCCAAACTGAAAATTGGTAGCTTACATTGACCCTTCACATCATACATATAAGAATAGGTTTTCCATTTAGGATTTTTGTACCTGTGAGTTCTAGTCTACTTTTTGGAATATAAACTAATTCACATGTCTTGCTAATAAATGTATACATGCATATTACCCTTTTAGCAAACTGGAGAGCCATTTTCAGAATTTTATAAATGCATAAAATAAAATATTACATAGGAAATTAATTATATTTCAGAATACTTTTTTGAAAGTTCATACAACCCAGTTAAGGACCTCTGATTTAAATATAACTAAAAAAATAAGCAAGATCTACTCTGCCTCTTAGATCTCTGTGGATTTGAATTTTATTCTTTTCTCTTAAAGTCTTTGAGAATTTTAGCTAGCATTCATAGAATCTCTAGGGAAAGCTGTTAGCGCCTTTATCAAAGGGCTTTTATCTTCTTACTAGAGAAAACCAATTGAGGCCAATCTCCTTGACCTGGCCTAGCAGGTTTAGAGATAGAGAAATCTCTTTCTGGGAATACTGCTGCCTCTGCCAAATGCTTGCAATACTAGATACCTCTGAAGTTTCTTGCTATCCTTTCTTAGGCTAGCCACTCCTCAGCCCAGACAAGAGGCTTCCAGCTATCTTCAAAATTAAAACTCCAAGTTTGGACCTGTATCCAAATAGCCTTAGCATAATTTTGAGCAGTAATAGAGCAGAAACCAGCGATGACAAACCTTTTAGAGAATGAATGCCCAAACTGCAACCCTCACACTGCATGTGAGTCTCCCCCCCCCAACTTACCCCAGACATGGGAGGGAGGAAATGCTCCCATTGGGCTGCTGGGCAGAGGGGTAGGTGATGAGAGAAATGTCCTCAGGGACAGGTAGAGAGGGGAAAGGAGCAGTCCCCTCCGGTATGCTCCAGTACATAAGCCACAGATTTGCCAACATGGGTAAACAAACATATACATATCCAAGAAGGTCAATGGCCAAAACAATAAACTCAAAAAACGTGTATACATCAACATATTTATAAGAGCACTTTTTATGACAACAAAAAGAGTGGAAACAAAGTTGATGTTCATTTTGGTTATGCAAGTCAGTATTTATTACACACCTATTTTGTGATAAATGGGACAGCTTGGTGGCAACAGAGGATAGAGCACCAAGGCTGTAGTCAGGAAACTATTATTGTTTAGTCTTTTCAGTTATGTCTGAGTCTTTATGGGCCCATTTGGATTTTTCTTGCAAAAGACACTGGAATGAATTATCATTTCCTTCTATAGATCATTTATAGATTAAAAAAAAAACTGAGGCAAACAGAATTAAGTGACTTGCCCAGGGTCATATAGTTAGTATCTGAGATCAGATTTGAACTTAAGAAGGAAGTGAATTCCTGACTTCAGGCTTGACTCTGTTCATCACATCACCTAGTTGAATTAGCCAAAAAGACCTGAGTTAAAATCCGGTCTCAGACATTAGATGTGTGACACTGGGGAAGTCCCTGAACCTTGTTTGTCTCAGTTTCTCCATCTGTAAGAAGAGTCAGATAGGACCAAAACTTCATAACAAAAATGTACTAGATAAGGGTTGAGGATGCAAAAAGGCAAAAGATAATTCCTTGATTTTTCTTAAGGAGTTCACGGTTCAATGGGGGAACACAACAAGTAAACAAATATGTACAAACAATTTATATACAAGAAAAATGGGAAATTAGAAAAAAAATGAAAGGTCCTAGGAGTTGGAAAAGAATTTCTGAAGAAAAAAGGACTTTTGTAGGAACTTGAAGTAAAACAATGAAGTCAGGAGGCAGAGATAAGGAGGAACAGCATTTCATACATAGGGGAACAGCCAGCGAAAATGTCCAGAACTGACAGATGGAAAATATTATTCATGAGACTACATGAATAGAAGGACAGTGTACTAGAGCGAAGAGTACCTGAGGAAAAGTACGATAAGAAAACTAGAAAGGTGGGGTTAGGAAATGAAGGACTTTGATTGCCAAACAAGGATTTTATTTGATTATGGAGTCAATGGAGGCCCATTGGAATTTGTTGAATAGACAAGTTAAATGGTCTGGACTATACTTTTGGTTAATGTTTGGTGACTAAATGGAGAATGGATTACAACCAAGATAAATCTGAAGGATGTACATTCACCAGTGAGCTATTAAAATATTTCTACTGTATGTTAAGGAGGGCTTGTGCCAGGGTGTTGATAGTAAGGGGAAAGGACAATACATTCAAGAAGTATTGCAAAGATGAAATCAAATGGCCTTGTCAATATTTTGGATATGAGGAATGAGAGGTAATGAAAAGTAATCAGTAACACCTAGATTTTTCAGGCTAATGAACTGAGAGGATAGTATTGTCTTTGACAGTAATAGGGAGGTTAGAAGGGGAAGAGTATTTAGGTAGAAAGATAATTAGTTCAGTTTTGGACATGTTAAGTTTAAGATGTCTACAACAGTTAGTTCAGTGAATAGAGTGCCAGGCTTGGAGTTAGGAAAACTCTTCTTCTAGACTTCAAATCTGGCCTCAGACACTTACTAGCTCTATGACCTTTGGTAAGTCACTAAATCCTGTTCACTTCTGTTTCCTCATCTGGAAAATGAATTGTAGAAGAAAATGACAAAGCACTTCAGCATTTTTACCAATAAAATTCCAAATGGGGTCACAAAGAGTCAAAATGATTGAACAACAACTAGACTTGTAGTTTGAGACATCTGAAAGGCAGTTGGAGGTGGGAGAATAGAAGAGAGCAGAGAAATTAGCACAGTACAAATAAATTAGAAAATTATTGTCATATAGATAATAATTAAATCCACAGGACCTGATTAGGTCACCAAGTAAGGAAGTGGAGAGTGAAAAGAGAACCTAGAGCAGAAAAAGTTGGTACACCTATGGTTAGGGGCATGATTTAAATAAGGATCCAGCAAAGAAAACTGAGGATCTATCAGGTAGGAGGGGAACTGGGAGAAATGAGTTACCCAAAATTATAGAGAGAAGAGAATATCAAGTAGAAGAGGATAATGTATAATGCTAAAGAGAGATCAAAGAGGATGAGGATTGAAAAAAGGCCTTTGTATTTAGCAACTAAGAGGTCACTGGTACCTTTGGAGAGAGTAGTCTTGATGAAAAAGGGGCAAAAACCAGATTTTAAAGGGCTTAGTAAAGAGTGAAAGAGAAAGTAAAGACTAATCTTGTAGAAACCTTTCTAATGAGTTTGACCACAAAAGACAGAAGAGAGATAGAACTATAGTTATCAAGGATAAAAAAATCATGTTGAGGGGATTTTAAGGATGGGGGAAGCATGGTTATTTATAGAGAGAAGGGAAGGAGCCAGAAGTCATAGAGCCAATGAAATAGTGAAAGTGGTAGTGGCAAAAAGAACAATCTATCAGAGGAAATGGAACAAAAAGATTTGTTTTTATATTAAATGACATAACAATTTGCAACATATATATGTAATGGGATATTATCACACAGTAAGTGATACATTTATGTCCACCTGCAGAAAGAATTGATAAATAGTAATAAGCAAATGAATAGTTTTGTGATCTGATTCATACAAAGTGAAGTGAACAGAACCAGAATGGCATTGTACACAGTAATAGCAATATTATAATGATGTTCAATCGTGAAAAACTTAGTTACTCTGAACAGGACAATGAGCCAACACATTTCCAAAATAATTGTTTTGTACTTCAGAGAGAAAACTCATGAACTGAGCTCAGATTATAGTAAATATATCTTGCATGCCTTCACATGTATAATCAGTATAATAACCTTTGCTTTCTTGAGTCATGGAGGGGCAAAAAGGAAGGAAAATTTTCTAACCTATTTTTTAAACGAATGTTAATTTTTACATATAATTGGAAAATGTTTTAATGGTACACACATACATATACATATATACATATATATGTATATGTATGTGTGTATGTATTTAAAGAAAGAAAGAAAAAAGAAACTAGTCATCTGCCCAGGAAGAAGAGAGCAACTTGAAGACTTGGGAATTTTGTAATGGAAGTTCATCACTTAGAAGTTTTATAGTAATGTTTTTGGTATTTCTTTGATTTTTGACATTACTATTTACTATTAAGCACAGCTTGCATTTTTAATACAAATGAATTCAGCATTAATTTGGAAAAAGGAAATAATAAACATGATGAATATAGAAAATCCTGTTAAGAATCATGAACTGAAGCAAAATAAAATAATTGGAGTCAAGAAGAAAAGTATATGGGTCATATGAGAGATAGATATAACTCTCTATCTACATGTGTATATAAACACACAATGACTATAACAATGTAAATTAAAAGAACATAAGCTGAATGTTGTTGAATTATAATAACCAAACAATTCCAGTGAAGTTTAAAAGACAAATAGGGTTTGGAACACTTATTACACACATTCACACATACATATGTGTGTACCTATATGTACCTATACACATATATTAGGCTTTTAGATACCTTGATTGGTTTTACAATTTTTTTTACCTTTTCTACATTATTTTAAATAATTCTTTGTTCTAAATAATAGCTGGGATGGGGGGAGTATGCTGAAGAAAATGCAAATGATTAAAAAGCAAAATATACCAATTAGACATCTTTTTTTAATAAAGAAAGAGATGCTTTAACCTCCCCCCCCACCCAGGCAACCTTGGTAAGTATAGAGAAACTTTGGAGTTGCTGTATCTATATGTCTGATGAGCCTCTCTCTCTCTCTCTTCAACTGTCAGAGAGAAATTCAATAGTCAGAACTGAGGTGATGAAATCATAATTATTATTGCCATAGATTTAAATACTGATTCTGTTGATATTTAAATGACTTCAAATACATGTGTATATTATTTGTCACATATATATTTGAACTGCTTTTACACTTTTTTTGTCCTGGGGAAATATGGGAAACAAAGTTTATTATCATAGTACAGATTCCAGGTATGCTCAATATACAGACTGAGAATTTGATATTTGTGTGTATATACGCCTATATATACAAAAATATATGTAAATTTTCAGTTCAGTTAGATACCTTTCAGAGTATAGTCAATCTATTCTCACTACAAATGCTTTTTAATAATATTTCACTCATATAATAAACTGTAGATTCTATTAGAGCAGTACATCCCTTCCAATGCCTTATAGGTTTTAAAAAGGTATGTTGAACTAGTTATTCTCTTGAGAAATAATATATATGTATATACATGTAATGATACATATGTACACAAAATGTCTATATAAACACAGATGTATATTCTGCTTTCTGAAAAAAAGGCTGAGACAAATGGCATTTGAGACCATTTCATACCTTTCTCTCAACTTTCTGATAAATATCAATATTTTCTCAGGAATTACAATTTACTATGTTATAAAAACAAAGAAATTTTACCAAACTTCTTGAAAAAATGTGCTGTGTAGTTCACCATTTTCACCACAATTTATCTAACTTCTCTACATGTAATGTTTCATTACATAGTCTGATGGAGGGAATCAATGTAAAACTTTTCTTTGTGAATGATTTGGCTACGTTCTTGTTTGTATTTTTTTTCCTTTTTGACTATCCTGAAAAGCATTTATTGAAGGTTGTGGTTCTACAACTTTCATAGTTGTTAATGAGATTTGTCTTATATCCACAAGAATTTGGTTAGAATTGTCCATTTTTATGTGAGCTTATTTTCTGAAAGCAGAACAAAGTAAGGCTTCTCTTTTTAATATCTTAATTGAAATATCTAGTTGTGTGTTCAAAGAACAGGCAGCGCCATTTTTTAAAAGTACAATAACCCAATGACCTTGGTGTTGTAACTGAAGTGTTAAGGTTTTTAATAAAATGATCTAATAGCATACATATGTTATACCTAATAAATAGTTAACTGTCCATAAAATTATTCAAAAATAAAGCGTTATCAAGAATAGGCTAATAGCTTTCTTATCCTCCAGAAGTTCTTCTGTATAGAATACTACCAAACTAATTAGCTGAGTGGAGAACTCTGATTAAAACCTGTTGCTCGGTCCAGTCTTTATGTGTTAAGCTGGCTAAAGACACTATAGTTGAATTTTAATATTCTAATCACAGCTTTGTACTATTCTTTTTCAAGATTGAAGATACCCAGTACTACTAAAACATCAGAATGACATCAGTCCTATTAATATAAAAAATGCTACATAGAAAATTAAAATCAGATTTCCTCACTATCCTCAGACACCAGAAAGAACATTCTCAAAAATTCTGAAAGCTACTTTTATACTGAGTAAACAAGTATTCCATCAGAATTAATATAATTATTTCAATAAACAAGAGCATAAGATTTGCTTCAGTGTGTAAAAAATAAGAAAAGTATTAGGAATTTGGGAAGTGGAGGTAGGGGAAAGGAGAAAGAAGAACTGTTAATTAAAGCCAAATTAGAAGATTAAAAGACATTTTTCCTAAGACAAAATGAACTGGACATTTAAGAAGGAAAGAACAGTTTGTTCTGTAAGTAGTCAAATGAGACTTTGTCCAGGAAATCACTGAAGAATAAGAAATTAGTAATGGTGGTTGATGATCTATACTAAAAAATAATGAGACAGCTATTTGTCCACCTGTTAGTAAAACTATATGGACAGATTTTAAACCCTGAAAATAAACTCACTATATACTATGTATTTAGAGCTTGAAAGGACTTGATAAACAAGGGAATACAATCTCTTTCATAGATGATCAAACTGAGGCAGAAATCAATTAAATAACTTACTCATCTTGTAACAGTTGATTAACATCTGAGTTAGCATTTGAATTGAAGTTTTTCCATCTCCAAGCTTATCCTTATCTACAGAACAATCCCACTGCCTGAAATCTTGCCCAAACCTCATAACTATTTCATATTTTACATAATACAAATGTGATGTACCTGGGAATAAATGGGACTTTCAGAAAGAATTGAGAAATTGTAGACCAATATTAGATATTTTAATGTAAGCATGAGAGAGAAATCCCCTACTCCCTTTTTTTTGATGGTTAGATTTTTGAAGGTTAGATTTAGTGTCAACAGTAGTGTTGATTTAATCATAATGGTAAACTTATTATAGTTAAATTTAATCTTAGTATAAATTAGTTAATTTTATTCAACTCCTTATAATTTTAATTAAATAATGTTAGTATATTCCAATTAAATTTAGCTATACAATGTTTTATTCATCATTTTTCATTTATTTAGAAAATGCTTTGTTCATCACTGGTCAGCAGCTATGGTCTTGGACTTGTAACTTAGTCATATGATTGTCTTTTTCTAATGGAGCTAGACCTAGCAGTTAGGCCTAACATCTCTACTCCACCCTGTATATATCATCTCCTCTATTGTGACATGCAGGGCAGTGTTTAGGCAAGTCACCTGATGTGTTTGCAACCTATCAACATCAAATGACTGATGTCATGGGTTATTTTTATTCTGGTATATAAGTTGCACTAGTCTTTTGGCTCTAAAGGAGCCCATCTGAGAAGGCTCTGGGTCTTTGGTCCTGACCAGAATCCTGCTTTATTGTGAGACCATTCCTCTCTCAATAAACCTATTTCTTTTTGGCTTGGAGACTTTGTTTCTCGTATTTGTTTTTCTGTGATTAGAAATTACACAGCATAAGAGATTGAATGGCTCAAGAACACAAATAGTGTTTTCATCTTTGCTCTCAGTAGAATGCAAGGAAATTGCAAATAAAGGGCAGGATTGAGGAAATAATAAAGTAGTTAAGAATATTGTTCTTGAATATAAATTTTGTTTACTTAGACCAGGGATGGCTAACCTTTTAGAGACCTTAGAGACCAAGTACCCAAATTGCAACCTTCATTTGACCCCACTGCTTACCCCAGACAGTGAAGGGAGGAAGAACTCCTATTGGGCTGTTGGACACTGGGGTGAGTGACATAAGGAGGAAAGCTGTAGCTCCCTCTGGCATGTTCTAGCATGTGTGACATAGGTTTGCCAACATGGATTTAGACTATAACTTACAATATAGTTAAGGCAAGCATGATAAAGAATGGCATATTCTTAACAAAGACTAGTAAGAATGTTTTGATATTTTATAAACATCATCAAAGGGATTTTAAAGGACAAGTAAAAAGTGAATGAATAAAACATTTTTAAGTACTTACTATGTGCGAAGGATTGAGCTAAGTTTGGGGGATACAAATATAATAGTGAGATAGTTTGTGTCATCAAACAGCCCAAAATCTAATGGAGACATCATATAATAAAGGATTTCAGCTTCAAATCAGATAGAAAATTCCCAAAGTCCCAAAAGCCCATAGCAAACTAGTGATTTCTTTTCTTAATTACTAATTCTCCTGGGAAATTCATCTCATTTTCTGTTGTTGAACCATTTAATAGTGCAAGGACTTTGGTGGCAAGTATTTTACTCTTCTGTTCTTCAATAGATATGGCTATAGCACCTGTTGGAGATTCTGTCAGCCTGTATCTCCACAGATATTGACTCTCAAGATGGTGACTATGAAAACTGGGATGGAAATATCATTATTTCCAATATTCTTGGGTGAAAGTTTCTGATCTATCTCCATCAGCATCTGAGAGGAGATAGTGTTCAAAGTGGTAGTGATGCCTTGACTTGTTTGACACATGAAATCTCTTGTCTCTCTCTTAGATTATCTAGCTATTTTCTATTTTACAAATTAGATGTTTAATCCATGGTCTATGTACTTCTAAGATATTTGTGGATAGTTTTCAGGGGTCCATGAACTTAGAAAAAATACATCTTTGTTTTTATTAATCTTAGACTGAAATTTAAATTTTCCTTCAATTTTTTAAATATTCTGAGAACAGTACCACCATACGCTTCTGCAAAGTGCCATATTTATTCATGATTTAAAAAGATTAAGAATTACTTAGTAAAATATCAGGCTTGCCATCACATTCATGAGAGACATTTTTTAAAAGGAGACAAATTAGTTTATAGTAATAGAAGTCTATATACAAATCAACAAAATATTGGTAAAAAGCAAGGTGAACTAGTGATCCTAATTCAAGGAGGCAAATTGGACCTCTTGGATATTGTGCCAAAACATGTAATCAGTCAGAGAAGATAGATATGGTAAATATTTCTGAATTAATAATACCTTAAATCTGATTGCTTATAGAGATGAAGGAGTAGGAAAAATCAAGTATGATTCTTAGCTTTAATGACTGGGAAAATTCTGATTCTAAAAATAGAACTAGTATGTTTAGGAATAAAGGGTAGGATTATCATTTTGTTCTTATTGTTGAAGAGGAATATGATAAATTTAGTTTTGGATGAGTACAGTTTGATGAGCTGGTCGAATATCTCAGTGGAAATTATAGCATTATCATAGGATTTAAGTTGTCTGGCTGTTTTAAATTAGAAATTCAATATTAAGTACCATGTCCCACTCGTTCAAATGACTGCAGTATTTTAGAGATAATAAACTAAGTCAAATCTTTAGGAATAAATGTTCCTTTTTCATAACTATAATTCTATCATTTCTTTACATGACCTTAGCTGTAATCACACTCCCTATGCTTGTTCTTTCTGAAATCTTCCTTTCCCCTATGGTGACTGCTAATTCTACTTCCTCAGTACTTCCTTAGACCATTACCATTTCTCTGACTTCTCTTTCCTTCTTTGCCAATCTCAATTCTAAAATAAGCCAACCTGAAACTCTTGCCTTTATCCTCCATAGTCCTTTAAAAATATTTTAATATAATTCATTACTCTATAAAGATACCATTCTGTATTGCTACTCTTGGCAATCACATTATTTGGAAAGGTTGTCTATACTTGCAGCATCTACTTCCTCTAAATCACCCCTTAACCCCTCTGTAGCATTAGAATGAGTTGACAAACATGTACTGATATACAGATGTAATGATGTTGATGATGGTGATGAATATTATAGTTGATATTTAAGTTTTATTAATTACACATATTATTCCAGTTGATCCTCCAATGAATTCTATGTAGTAAGTGGACCTAGTGCATCATAGAGAGAGCACTGGTCTGGAGTTAAGAAAACCTGATTTCAAATCTGGACTCAGATACTAGTTGTGTGACCCTGGGCAAGCCACTTAACACTGCTTGCCTCTGATTTCTCCTCTATAAAATGAGCAGGAGAACAAAATGGCAAACCACTCCAATATCTTTCCCAAGAAAAATGATACAAATGGGGTCATGAAGAGTCAGACATAACTGAACAACTGCAGTTGCTGTTATTATCACCATTTTACAGATTAAGAAACCTTTTGCAACCTAGCTTCTTATCTCATCACTCAACTGAATTTGCTTTGTACAAATTTACAAACAATATGTTAATTGTCAAATCTGATTATATTTTTGAACTTTTCATCATACTCTTTCAAGGCATTTCCAACTTCAAAACATACTCATTTTGCAAAATAATATACTTGAATAGAAGAAGAGCTAACAATTTCTATATCTGATTTCTATCAGATAAAAAAAAGCAAACTCTAATTTGTGGCAGTTTCTGGGTGTATAACCATGGTCAGCAAATTAATACATTTTATTTGTATTGAGCATTCCCTTCCCAACATAAGGACTTGTTTATTGACTGAATGAAATTAGGTCTTTGTTTCAATGACAAGGTGTTTCACACTTGACAACTTGTTTATTCCATAACTTTTGAAAGCCATAACGTATTTGACTTTGATGATATTGAAAATAGATCCTACTAGCAAGGTGACAAAAAAATGCTCAATTCTTGTGTAATGGCAAGGCTATTACACAATGTAGTAAATTTATAAGATGTTGGGATGCCTCAGATACTATGTACTTGTATGACTCCATATTTGAAGGAATAAATGTATAGGAGTGGAGGTGATATTGAAAAAAAAATAGTAAATTGTAAACTAATAAGTTGTGAATATGGATGACTAGTGAAAGACCATGATTACCTATTACAGATGCTTTTTAAAATCATTTTAAAATTTAAATTGATTTTTAATTTAATTTTAAAATCATTTAAACATTATTGTCAAAAGGAACTTTGTTGAGCAATGTTGAGAACTCAGGAACTTTGAAAACATTGTTAATGATTATGAAGCCTTAGGAAAGAAACTGAAAACTTAAGGGATTTTAATTAGTGCAATCCACAGATGGCGATTGATTCAGAAGCATAATTTGGTTGTGTATATCTGGGTAAAAAAGATAACATCTGAGAAAGATTAAATTTGGACTTCTCTACTATGGTTTCAAATATATGGAAGGATCCTGATTAAGAGTAAAATATATCTCACAAATACTAGAAGTTAAATATTTGCCCAGAGTCTTGTAAATCTAATTTAAAGGGTTTTAAACTGAAGGGATGGGGACAATATTGACTCTGAGTATCTACCAAGATTAATATCATTGAAAGAACTTGCAATATAGGGAAAATAGGAGAGATATTAGTAAATTCACAAGAGACAAAATAAAAAAGAAGATAAGAACAAAAACAAAATAAAACATTGCCTCAAATGCCAACACACATTGTATGGATTAGAATTCATATAAACTAAAGTTCCTAAAGTAATGAATCAAACTTGATAGCCAAAACACTATTTAGGATTGGTAAATTAAGATCTTGTGTGTGTGTGTGTGTGTGTGTGTGTGTGTGTGTGTGAGTGTGTGTGCGTGCCTGTGTGTATTTTTAAAATAGGATAAGTAAAAAGACTAAGTAGCATTGTATAACAAAAAGCATAGACATAAAAATAATATAGAAACTAGAGGGCTGAAGAATTGGAGTAAATATTTGCATGAAAACAAATGGAGGAAATAATAGAAATTATGTCATTGGAATATATTACAAACTACTTGAATAGGAAGATGAAATAGATGAATAATTAAAGAATTAAATAGACTTCCGGTTAAGATGGCGGCTTAGAGAAAGCTAAAGTTCAGATCTCCGGAAAACCCTTCCCGACCAATCTCAAACTATAAGCTCCTAAGGCGCCAAATTCAAAACGATCAACAGCACAGACCCTGGGAACCCTCCTCCTGGACCTGGACCCGGATCAAAAGGTACGGCTCCCCTCAAAAGCCAGAACCCGAGATCACTTGGACCTAAGGGGTAGGAGCTCAGAATCCAAGGCTCCGGGAAGCCGCAGCCCAGCTGGGCTCAGAGAGCAGGGTCCTCGGAACAACAACCCTCAGGGCCTTCTAACGGAGTCCCAGGGAAAGTCACTGCCTGGAGCTCCCGCTGCAGAGAGCAGGGTCGAAACAACAGCAACCCTCAGGGCGGGCAAGACAGCCTCACGGGCTGGATCCTGCTATCCAAGTCTCAGTGAAAGTCCCTGCCCTCGGAGCTTGGGGAAGCTGCAGCCCATCCCCCCGCAGGCCGACGAAACAGCCTCACGGCCAGCTATTCTGAAGGCAACTTCCGGAAAGCAATCCGACCCAGAGAGCCGGGGGGAGAGTGTTGCCTCGTGGTCCAACTCTCCCATTCCAGTTCCAGTGAGGCATATTCAGTTTAACCCAGGGAAAGCTCATAGAACTGACAATATGCCCAGGACTAAAGCCTCTGAACACCAGACAGAGATAAGAAAAGCTAATCCTCCACATTCAGAGATGGCAAACTCCACAGAAGCACAGAAGCCCCAAAATACCAAGAAAAATAAGAAGAAAGGGGCAACTTTGGACACATTCTATGGAGCCAAAATACAAAATACAGAGCAGATAGAAGAAGATATACAAGAAAATGCTCCAAAATCTTCCAAAGGAAATAGAAACTCTCCACAAACCCATGAAGAATTTGAATCAGAAATGACCAAAAAGATGGAAGCCTTCTGGGAGGAAAAGTGGGAAATAATGCAAAAGAAATTCACACATCTACAAAACCAGTTTGACCAAACTGTAAAAGAAAACCAGGCTTTAAAGCAAGAACTAATAAAGCAAAGCCAAAACACCAAGAAATTAGAAGAGAACACAAAATATCTCACCGACAAGGTGAAAGATCTGGAAAATGGAGGGAGAAGAGATAATTTAAGAATAATTGGACTCCCAGAAAAGCCAGAAATAAACACCAAACTGGACATGGTGATACAAGATATAATCAAAGAAAATTGCCCAGAGATTCTAGAACAAGGGGGCAATACAGCCACTGACAGAGCTCACAGAACACCTTCTACACTAAACCCCCAAAAGACAACTCCCAGGAATGTAATTGCCAAATTCCAAAGCTATCAAACAAAAGAAAAAATCCTACAGGAAGCCAGAAAAAGACAATTTAGATATAAAGGAATGCCAATCAGGGTCACACAAGACCTTGCAAGTTCTACTCTGAATGATCGTAAGGCATGGAACATGATCTTCAGAAAGGCAAGAGAGCTGGGTCTTCAACCAAGAATCAGCTACCCAGCAAAACAGACTATATACTTCCAAGGGAAAGTATGGGCATTCAACAAAATAGAAGACTTCCAACTTTTTTCAAAGAAAAGACCAGAGCTTTGTGGAAAGTTTGATACCGAAAATCAAAGAGCAAGGAATACCTGAAAAGGTAAATATTAAGGAAAGGGGAAAAATGTTATCTTCTTCTTTTACTCAAACTCTCTTCTATAAGGACTACATTTATATCAATCTATGTATACTAATATGTGGGGAAAATGTAATGTATAAATAGGGGGTAAAGAAAGACCAAATAGAATAATCATTCTCACACAAAGATTCACATGGAAAGGGGAGGGGAAGAAAACTCCTATAAGAAGGAGAGGAAGAGAGGGTTTTTTTTTTTACTTAAACCTCAATCTCAGGGAAATCAACTCTGAGAGGGAAAAACATCCAGATCCATTGGGATCTTGAATTCTATCTTACCCAACAAGGGTAAGGAGAAGGGAAAACCAAGGGGGGGAGGGGGAGAGGGAGAACAAAAAGGGAGGGAAAGAGAGGGGGGAGGGGGAGGGAACAAAAAGGGAGGGACTAAAAAGGGAAACATCAAGGGAGGGGACAAGGGGGACTGATTCAAAATAAATCACTGGACTAAAAGGTAGAGCCGAAGAAGAAAAGGTTAGAATTAGGGAAGCCTATCAAAATGCCAGGGAGTTCACAAATGACAATCATAACTTTGAATGGGAATGGGATGAACTCACCCATAAAACGTAGATGAATAGCAGAATGGATTAGAATCCAAAACCCTACCATATGTTGTCTTCAAGAAACACACATGAGGCGGGTTGACACCCACAAGGTCAGAATTAAAGGATGGAGTAAGACCTTCTGGGCCTCAACTGATAGAAAGAAGGCAGGAGTGGTAATCATGATATCTGATAAAGCAAATGCAAAAATAGACCTGATCAAAAGGGATAGGGAAGGTAATTCTATTTTGTTAAAAGGGACTCTAGACAATGAGGAAATATCATTAATCAACATGTATGCACCAAATAATATAGCACCCAAATTTCTAATGGAGAAACTAGGAGAATTGAAGGAAGAAATAGACAATAAAACCATACTAGTGGGAGACTTAAACCAACCATTATAAAATTTAGATAAATCAAATCAAAAAATAAATAAGAAAGAGGTAAAAGAAGTGAATGAAATTTTAGAAAAATTAGAATTAATAGACATATGGAGAAAAATAAATAGGGATAAAAAGGAATACACCTTCTCAGCACCACATGGCACATTCACAAAAATTGAATGAATACAAACATACAAACATAGGGTGTGGTCCTATAAGAATAATCTCAGAAGTATTAAAGTTCACAATGAGATGGAGCTGATAAAAAGTTAAGGATAATTTTGGAGAATTTTCTTAGCTAAGAAGAATAGGACTTCTTGGTATAGGCATCAGGGAGGCAAAGATTTTGAGAGAAAGATAAGATCTAGTAATGGTATTATTGGAACAAAGGGTATGCCCTATGTTAGATCCCTTTGGATATAGTTCCAAATTGCTCTCTAGAATGGTTGGATCAGCTCACAACTGCACTAACAGTGCATTAGTTTCCCAATTTTCCCATGGTCCCCTCTAACATTTGTCATTTTCCTTTTCTGTCATATTTGACAATTTAATATGGATGAGGTGGCATCTCAGAGTTGTTTTAAATTGTATTTCTCTGATTAAGAATTATTTAGGGCTTTTTTATATGACTATAGATAAGCTTGATTTTTTCATCTATAAACTGCTTCTTTATGTAAGTTGACTATTTATCTGATGGAGAATGACAGTTTTTTAAAATAACTTTGAATCAGTTCTTTATATATTTGAGAAATAAGAATTTCATCAGAGACCCTTACTCTGAAAAAAAAATTCTTCCCAGATTTCTGCTTTCTTCCTAATCTTGGTTGCATTGGTTTTGTTCATACACAATCTTTTAAATTTAATAATCAAAATTATGCAATTAATGACATAATTCTCTTTCTCTTGCTTGATCCTAAATTCTTCCCTTATCCACAGGTCTGACAATTAATTATTCTATGTTCCCCTATGTTCCTTATGACACCACTCTTTATTTTTAACTCATATACTAAAAAAAGTTAAAATTAAATCTCAATAATAAAAATATTATATTTTAGGAGATTTAGTAATGATCATTAGAAATAAAGGGATAAGATAGATACAAAATGAAAACCACGTGCCCATGACTGATCAGCCAGTTCAAAACACCTACCTTAAAGCCACCAAACTCTCTGTCATTATGCCAAAAAAAGAGAAAAGAGGACTGCCCACTCAATTTATTTCCTGTCTACAGGAAGTGCATAATGACAGGAAGTCAGTGAGCTCCTGGGAAATGTAGTTCTTTTTATGGTGACCGATTTTTCAATTCTATAATGCCCAGATTGACCTTATCTCAGTATATGGTTTGAGATGTTGGTTTATCCTCAGTGTCTACCATACCATTTTCAATTTTTCCCAGCAGTTTTTGTCAAAATAGTGAGTTCTTGTCCAAAACCTTTCATCTTTTCATTTATCAAACAGTAAACTACTATGGCCATTTATTATTAGGTATTATGTACCTAATCTATTCGTCTATTCCACCATTCATTTCTCAGCCAAAACAAGATTGTTTTGATGATTGCACTTTATAATAAAGTTTGAGATCTGATACTACTAGACTATTTTCCTTCCCCCTTTTTAAAAAAAAATCAATTTCCTTGATATTATTGAACCTTTGTTCTTCTAGATGAATTTTGTTATTATTTATTCTAGCTCTATGAAATACTTTTTGGCAGTTTGATTGGTAAGACACTGGATAAGTAGATTAATTTAGGTAAAATTATCATTTTTATTGCATTGGCCAGGTCTCCACATGAGAAATTAATATTTTTCCAATTGTTTAAATATGACTTTGTGTGAAAGATGATTTATAATTATAGCTTCTGGATCCATTTTGACAGGTAGACTCCAAAGTGTTTTATATTATCTATAGTTGATTTAAATGGAATTTATCTTTCTATCTCTTGTTGCTGAGCTTTGTTGATGAAACCCAACAAAATGCTAATGATTTATGTGGGTTTATTTGATATCCTGCAAATTTATTAAAGTTGTTAATTGTTTCAAATAACTATTAAAATTATTTCAAAGATAAATTTGTGCAAACATAAGAGTATAGTCCCTGGTTTCCAAACACATTTTCAACTGAATTACGTAATTTGGAAAATATCTTTTCAAATCATATTGTTCATCATTTTCCTTTAAGTTATATATTTATATGTCTAGAAAATGCATATTTATGTGTAGGTATTGTGAAAATAAACTTGATTCTACCACTCTTTTAGAACTCTCATTTTAGAAGAGATTTTGAACTAATTAATCATAGGTCTAAGCTCAGGATCAAAATCCTGGTCTTGTCTACTTCCTATAAATGCTTAAGTCATGATATTCTGTTGTGGTTGTTTTATAACTTAGTTCAGAATTCAGCTGGTCTGTTATAGATTAAGGTAGAAATCCAACTTTTATGCTATCAATTTGTGCTAGCCTTGGAGGACTTCATGTGAAAGAAAGGAAGTCTTTGTATTGTTATTTTTAGCTACCAAGCTATCATTGAAGGACGTATAGTTTGCTTTCCAAAAATGTAGGCCATTATCTTGCATCTTAACTCCAACAATGAACTCTTCTTACTTTGATGAGAACAGATTAGTGCAGGGGGCTATCACTGGACCCCCAATTAACAAATTTATAACTAATCATGTTTTTTCTCTGTACTTCAACTCTATAACTTAATTTCATGATGTCATTTACCCTACTCTGTGCTTTTATCCTTCCCTTCACAATTTTTAATGTAAAAGCTCCTATGTTTTAATAGGCTTTGGGCACTCTGGTACAATAGTATTTACAATGTCTCAATGTATACGTTCTTTATTCCTGTCCACTTAAAGAGGAAATTTATATACTCTTATTACTTGTTTATTCTGAATCTGAGGTAGACATTAAGTATATATACACACACATATGCATAAGTATATAAATATAACATATGTTATAGAGAATCTCTCTCCATATATATGTGCGTATATATATATATATATATATATATATATATATATACATGGTATTGTTAGGGGTAAAAATTAGGGTTTATTGACTGAATATATTATACTAGTTGTTGCCAGGGATTAATTCAATACAAATAAAATACTCAAGTCAGCCTGGAATGTTATGATGGTTTAATTACAATAGAGGGAAGAAATTAAGAAGAAGAGAGAGAGAAAAGGGAAATTGTACTGCTCTGGCAAGCCAGATAGGAGTTGGAGGTCAAGGAAAGGAGGAAAGGAGGAATCCGTCACCTCACTGAGGTGGCTCAGGGAAGATCCCTAACTCATGCTACAGAGCTTCTTCCAGTCACCTCACCTGCAAGCCACAAACGACAAAACTCCAAGATGCCAAGCACCCGCCACAAGCTCCCAACTCAGAAAAAAGACCAATGTCCCTGCCAGAGAGTGAAAGCCAGCATGAGAGAGCCTGGAGAGAGGAAATGCCACGAAATATATAGATCATTACATCACTTCCTGCATCTCACATATACCAATGGTAGCTTAAGTTTGACTTAGGACAGCCCAGGGGGGTCTGTCAGTTGTTGTTGATTTGTCACTTGCTAGCACATGTCAGTCATAGGCCATCCTCCTCAACACTTAATCCTTTCGTAGGGGTGTATACATTCCTGGTTGCTAGAATTTCTAAAGACTAAGCAGGATGGAGTAAAACAAAAATTCGCAGTATTTCAGCATTGTTTTAGTTTTCATTTCTCTAATTACTAATCGTTTAATGCATTTTTCACATGAATAGAGATGGCTTTAGTGATTTTGTCTGAGAACAACCTGTTCTTTATGCATTGACATTTATCAATTTAGCAATGACTTGTATTCTTATATATTTGACTGATTTCTCCATGCATTTGTGAAATGATGCCTTTATTAGAGTTATAAAATGTTTTCTTCACCATTATGATTTTTGTGTATAACACTCCCTCCTATTTTCTCACCTATTTATTCTATTTTCTCTCCTTTCATTTTATTCATCATCAAAAGTGTTTTGCTTTTGGTCCACACCTCCCCTAATTTGTTCTCTCTTCTTTCACCTCCTCCTTTTCTTATCCCCTTCTACTTTCTATATAGTAAGATAGATTATTATACTCAACTGAGTGTGTATGTTCTTCCCTCTTTGAGCCATTTCTGATGAGATTAAGGTTCAATCACTATCTTCTACAACTCCCCCACCTTCCCCTCCACTCTAAAAAATCTTTAATGCCTTTTTTGTGAAATAATCCACCCCATTCTACTTCTCCTTTCCACCTTCTCCCAATGCATTCTTCTTTTTCACATCTTCATTTTATTTTTTTAGATATCCCATCTTATTCAACTTATGCCCTTGCCTTCTGCCTATGTATATATTCTCTCTGACTTTCTTAATGATAAAGCTTCGGGATTTTATAAGTATCATCTTCCCACATATATATATATATATATATATATATATATATATATATATATATATATATATAACCAATTTAAACTCATCAAACCTCTTATGTTCTTGTTTCTGTTAATCATTTTATGTTTCTCTTCAGTCTTGTATTTGAGTGTCAAATTTTCTATTCAGTTCTATACTGTCATCAGTTTTATCAGGAATGCTTGAAAGTACTCTTGTTAGGGTCCGAGTGGAAGTACCCCACAAAGGAAAACACAGAGACAATACAACAGGCAGCAGGGAGAGGTTTATTTACTAGCACTAGGATGGTTCCCCAAAAGAACCATTCCGGGGCAAACCTGAGAGTAGATATTTATAGAGAGCAGCTTAAAAGGGGGGGGATAAGCAAGATATCTGTCCCAAAACCTGTGGTCTTGCGGTTTCCTTTCAGGAACTGTATCGACTGTGGCCTTGCAGTTATTCCAGGACCTTTATCAACTCTGGCTTTGCAGCTTTTTCAGGAGCTGTCTCGACTGTGGCCTTGCAGTTCTTCCAGGATGCCTATCTACTAAGACCTGGCAGTATCTTAGAACTTGTTCATTTGGACATAGTGCAACCCCCTTCCCTTCACTCTTTTGCACTGAATGACCATTTTTCCCCTGAAGGATTCCTCAGTTTTTTTAGGTAGGTGATTTTATTCTTGGTTGTAGCGTAGCTCCTTTGCCCTCTTGAATATCATATTATAGGGCCTCTTATCTTTTAATTTAGGAAATGCTAAATCTTGTATTATCCTCACTGGGCCTCCACAATATTTGAATTTTTTTTTCTTTTTGGCTGTTTTCAATATTTTCTCCTTATCCAGAGAGTTCTGGAATTTGACTTTAATATTCCTGGGAATTATCATTTTGAGATTTCTTTTAGGAGGTGATTTCTAGATTCTTTCCATTTCTATTTTACCCTCTTATTCTAGATATAAGGGTAGTTTTCCTTAATAATTTTTTAAAGATGTTATCTAGTAATTCTTGGATTTTCTCTTCTGAATTTATTTTCCTATTTAGTTGTTTTCCCAATGTCACATTTCAAATTTTCTTAATTTTTTTCCCACTCTTTTGATTTTGTTTGTTTCTTGATGTTTGATGGAGTGATTATCTTCTTGCTCAGTTCTAATTTTTAAGTAATTATTTTCTTGAGTAAACTTTTGTACCTCCTTTTCCATTTGACCAATTCTTTTTTGAAGTCCTTTTCCTTAGTGATTTTTGTACTTTTTACATGTGACCTATACTGTGATTTAAGTAGTTCTCTTCAGTGAATTCTTTTGCCTCTTTTATCAATTAGCCTATTCTATTTTTAAGGTATTATTTTTTCAGTATTATTTTACTTCCTTTGTCAAGCTTTTTTCCATGATTTTTTGGTAACTCTCATTTCCCTTACCAATTTTTCTTCTTTCTCCCTTGTTTGATCTTTAAAAATTCTTCTTGCATTCCTCCAGTAATTCTTTTGGGGCTTGAAACCAATTTATATTTTTCTTGGAGTTTCTAAATGCAGTTGTATTAACTGTTCTCATATTCTGAGTCTGTATTTTGGTTTCCCTGTCACTAAATTAATTTTCTATGTTGACATTTCTTTTGTATTATTATTTTTTAATTTGCTAATCTTTTCTCATCTTTTATTTAAACAAAACAACTTTTATAGGCAGACTTATTCTTTTGATGAAGGAGGTAATGTCTCAAACTTTAGGTTCTTTGCATTGGTGTCTTCAGAAATAGCTCTGAGGATTTATAAGTTTTCAGTTCTTCCAAGGTCATATGATCTAAGGAGAGATTTGTTTAATATTCTCCTAGTCTGTGTTCTGATCTTTGCAAAACTATAATTACTATTTTCCAATGTGTAAATTATTTTTGATAATTATTTTAATGTGCTATATTTGCCCTACTGTATGGGTGAAGAGAATGTGTAAAATTGACTGTATTTACCTGGGACTAAAACTGATTGGAATGAACTGATTACCTTTAGGATCCAGGGTAACCTGAAGAAACTGAGGTAACCATGGAAATCAGATCTCTCAGTCCTGGGACACTACACTGAATTAGGTTTCCACCTGCCACAGACTCATTCCAGATTGAATCTCAAGGTCTCTCAGAGGATGAGATAACCAAAGCCCTTGTGCTTTGTGTAAACATGTTGAGCCTCTGTTATAATTAAAATTGGTCTTGGCGACTTTGTACTAAATTTATAATTACTTGTTAGTAAAGAGGAAAAAAAAAGAATGAGCAGTCTACCTAGGAGGTCTCCAATCTTAGTTGTGTCTTTATTCTCCAAGTTCCCTCATTAATGTCAAATTGCTCTAGACCTTGGTTTCTTAGAGATTTAAGATTAGATATGAGCAAGAATGCGATCCAAAGAGAAAGTTTCTGTTTTTTTTTTTTTCCCACAAGAAAAAAAATGTCAATAAGTGCTCCATTTCACTTGCTGGCTTTTTAAGCTTAGCCTAAACCAGTGATGGTGAACCTATGGCATGAGTGCCAAAGACGGCATGCAGAGCACTCTTTGTGGGAACTCAGCTGCCACACTTTCAGTTCATTACTAAAAAGGCATAGGAACTCAGGTAGAGCTTCTCCTTTCTCTGTCTCCACTGTGCCTGATATTTTTTTTCACTTCACCTGCCCCTCTGCCCAGCAACCCAGTGGGAGAGCACAGGGGCTGTGGAATAAGGCAGGTGGCTCATAGATGGCAGAGCTAGAGGGTAACAGAGCACTCAGGTCACTGCCCTCTTCCTCTCTACACTCACTGAGGACATTTCCCATGTCACCCACCCCTCCACCCAGCAGCCCAATGGGAGAACTTTCTCTCTCCCCTGTGTGGGGTAAGGGGGATGACTGGAGCATGTTTGGCACTGGGGGGCACAACATGTGGTCTCTGGTGGGGGGGGAAGGTACAGCACTTAGTCTAGGGGATAGGGTGGGAGTGGAGCCTGGCACTCTCATTCTAAAAGGGTCACCATCACCAGTCTAAACCCTTTCCCTAAGACTTTCTAGTTGGCCAGGATTTCACTCAGTATTCACACTCACATCCCTTGACATCTCTGCCAGGTGGGAATCTCACCTACAAATCTGGCAAATTAAAACACATCACTCTATGGAATCCTACTTAATTTAGCAGATCTTCCTAGGACCCAGATCTCCTAAATATTTAATTCACACATCCCTGAGTTTGTATCACTGATTTCAGACTTTCTATCTATGACTGAGTTATTCTAGTACTGTTGATTGGTAGATTTAACCTTGACAAGGTAAATATTTGTGCCACAACTTTGTGCCCTCCTGTTTTTTTTTTCAAGTAAGCAAAACTGATTACTTTATAAAAAGATGTGTTGTTATACTCCAAAAATATATACCAGAGTTGTCTTTGTCTCCCCCTTGCACTTGGCAATATGTCACCACTGTTCCTAGGAACTCTGCACTAAGACCACTGCAGGTCCCTTCCTGGCTCAGTCTCTTTCTTGACTAAGAATTACATGGAGAGTTACATGGCTAGACTTTGAGCTTTCTGGTACTGTGTGAATTAAATATCTGGGAGACATCCAACCCAGTTCAATCCAGGGAGACTCACTACAGTGGGTGAACATAGGAGTCATAAGAGTCATGTGCCTGGGTCTGCCAGTATGGCTGCAGGGAAGTTATGGAGGCCAAGAAATATGATTCATAGAGGCAGGAGGCCAATTTAAGGATCCTGAAGAATCCAGGAGAAGGGCTTAGCGATAGGCTTGAAAAGGCACTCATAGCTCTCAGCTCTCTCTCTCTCTCTCTCTCTCTCTCTCTCTCTCTCTCTCTCTCTCTCTCTCTCTCTCTCTCTCTGCCATTCTCTAAGATGACCAGGCTGGAATCCAGGACCTGATCTTACCTTAAGTCAGAAAGGCTGGAAACCTGGAAACCTTACTTCTCACTTTCTTTTTCTATATTAATAAATACATATAAGTTTACTATAAAGTCTCCAATGTTCATTTTTATTCACAACTACTAGACCAATTTGTTCCAATGTGTATGTCCTTGCTTAATAAAGACTTTTTAATTTTACAAACAATTAGCATCTTTCATTTTTCTTCCTGCTCAGGTAACATGTGATAGAGGTCTCAGAGAAGATGCTTGTCACAGTGCCCAGGGGTATAGCTATCTTTCCTGGGAAGAGAGACTTAAATTCCCTTTAGTCTGTGCCTCTGTTTACATTTTCCTAGAACTGTGACAGTGGTGGCCTGTTCCCTTAAGGTGCAAATACTGGTGAAAACTAGTACTGCTTCTGTGTGTGGATCTGTGTGTGGACAATGCAAGTGAGCCCTGCTCCAGAGCCATTAAAGAGACTCCTTGATCCCATTATCATCTGTGTCTGGGTGGTCCTGGGGCTCTTGCTGATGATTCAACTGTCCCCAAGGCCTGGTGAGCTTGCAAGGTGGACCATGCCTTTGTGTGCCCTCCATTCCCACACTGGTAGATAGGCCTTTTGTGCAGACCTTTTAAATTATCTTGGGCTGAAAATTTATTTCACTCTGTCCTTTTGTGAGTTCTGCCACTCCAGAATTCTTTTTGAGTTGTTATATTAAAGTTGTTTGGAGGATAATTTGGTACAGATCAGGTTGTTCCATGTACCTTCTCCATCATCTTTGACACATTCTTTTTAATTGAACCCGAGTTTTCATCAGGAAAGAGAGCTTGTGGTGAGAAAAACCCTTTACCAGAACATATCAACGCCTTTTCTACAATTTCAAACATTACTTGGGAGCCTTGCCTTCAAGGTCAATTCTCCATTCCCCTATTCATTGCTGCTTTTTACATAATAGACATCTAATAAATGCTTGATTGTGTTTCCTAAAGGAAAAGAAATAATCAAAATCTCTACCCTCGAGCTTCTTAACCTTTTGGGGGTCATGGACATCTCTGGCATTCTAATGAAGCCTTTGGAACCCTTCTCAGAATGTTTTTAAGTGCTTAAAACAAAATGTATGAAATTGTAATGAAAATAAATCATACTGAAATACAGTTATCAAAACATTTTTATAAAAGAAAAGTTCACAATCATGCTAATAAGCAATGCAAAACTGCTACATCATATAGGTGAGGACAGAGAGTTTTTATGGGGGGGGGGATCACTTCTGACCCTATAAGCAAAAAAGAGGTCTCAAATAGAGGACATTTCATAGGCCTCTATACTGAGATGACGTAAGTGCCTGGGACTAGATTATAAACCCATAGAAGGGAGGAACAGTATTCTATAAAATTTGTGTGTCCCTCAATTTTAGCCATGCCTCAGGAACTGCAACATGTTGAAACAATGAAAAAAAAATGTTTACTTACAGTGGGGCAAAGGCCTGTGTGCATACTATGAAAGAAATCAATAGGTCCTATGAAACTGCTTGAGCAGGCTTCACTTGCTGCTTCGCAACACTGTGAGATCTTTTTCAATCTACATTAAAAAGTGAGAATAGTGGACCATTCTGCTACACATTCTGTGACTTCAAACAGCAGCCAACTCATTTTCTGGGCACAGCTGGACATAATTCTGAATTCACTAAGGAATTAAAAGTTTAAAAAATTTTATATTATTTTCCTTCCAAACCTAGGACAGTCCTTTGCTAATGCCCAATTAGATAGAAATTAAAGGATCAATCTATAGATGATTTAGGCCTTTTAAACAAACTTTCAAATAGAAGATCATATGTTAACTGTCTTGGAAACTTATTTATTAGCTAAATTTACCAAGTCATCTATTACAAGAAATCTATCATGAGCTAAAGAGCATTCAGAGTAATGGATTTAACCTTTCCAAAATGGGTTATTTTATTTTATTTTTTGGAAACAAAAAAATAACCACTTTACAAAAGGAAAAGTAATTCCTTCAAAGGAGATGCAATTTCTAAAATGTCTTTAGATAATGTCTAAAATATCTCTTTAGAGAAGATAGGAATAGCAACCTTTAATTATGATTGGGATTTGAACTAAAATTCTGGTACACCAGCCTAATCAAAACCAGATGTTCTACTTTCAGTACTTTCTCCATAATGGGAGATGATGACAATAGCAAGTTAGTAACAAACATAATTGGAAATGTAATATTTGACCAATATTCATTTTGCTCAGTTGCAGACCTTTCCATGGTTACACATCCTTTTGTCTAAACTGGGTTTGATTGCTATAATAGTTTCCTAAATGAGCTTCCTTTGAAGCCAAGCCAAATGCAATGATAGTTGCAAAATATGACTATTCATTTAACCCATGGATGCATTTATTCTACCTATCCTGTGAAGTCTGAACAGTGGCCAAAGTAGAAAACAAATTTCCTGTATAGGTCAGATTACTGGGAAGACTTGAATGCTCTGGCACTGTTTCCCCCCTTTCCCCCCCCCCCCAATTTGTGTGGATACTAAAACACTTTCCATTTCTCCACTGACTAGACTTGTTGAGATTTATGTGGCACTGAACACAAGACTTTTTATGTTTACTCACATTTGACCTTCAAAATATCCCTGTGATTCATCTACTGTAAATATTGTTTTCCCTGTTTTACTGATGAAGAAATTGAAACTCAGAGAGATTTGGTGACTTGTCCATGGTCACAGAGACAGCAAATATTGGTAGTGGGATTCAAATCCAGGTCTTCCTGTTTTATGCTATCATAACTCTCTATACCTAAATAGCAGTTCAGATAAATTCCCATTACTTCATCACACCTCTAAGCAGAGAACTTTTGGGGAATGTCAACTTCTTACAGAAATCACAAGGAGTAATAGTAAAGCAGGTATCAATCCCTAGATCAGCCACTACTTGAACTCACTTCCACAATTTTTTTTCTATTATATTTAGAAAAAAAAATGGTAGGTCACATGGAAAATGCCTGATGGTCTTCTGGAACAAATCTAACCTTGTGTCCTATTCCTTTTTGTGTCCTAGCATCTTTTCAGTAATTGGCATAAGAAGTTGAGGATATGAAGCGCAAATCAATCTTGCCCTGATAAAATTGTTTCTGTGAGGGAAGGGCATGTTCTGTCTACTTTTTGCCACATGTTCGTATCCTAAAAATAATATCATGAGATACCTATTTTCTTATGGACAAATACCCATATGATGGCCTGGGTTTCCCATCTTTCCTTCAGATATTTTACTATTATGCAATATTACCAGGGAATAATGTGCTCTCTCTATATAAACAAATGTATAGAAAGGTAGATTTGGAATAAATTATCTGTACTGATAATGTAACTAGAAATATCTGAATAAAATATCAATATTATGATGTAATTCAAAAACTGAGTGAAGTGAGAAAGACTGAATTTTAATTGATCCTGGAATGTTAAGATGATCAAGTTGCTTTTTTACAAATATTGTATTGGAACACAATAAGTATTCAAAAACTGTTATGATTATGAGAAATTGAAAGGCACACAAATTATTTTACTTTAGTGAAATTTTAGCCAAAAGGAAACTATTGATCCTCTCTAAGTATATAAGGTTTTAGTGAAATAAAAATGATGTCATGACGTAAAAAAATCATTTTTTAAAGTTAATGTTTCTAATCAGTGATTGAGGAATTTAACAAAACACCCCAAGGGAGTTTGATTTTCAAACATTTTAGTATAAAATGTAAAAATCTTCAAATTTGTAATTATCATCCTCATTTCTTATTTATTTTATCTACAGTTTCATACATCATGATTATTATTATTATTATTATTATTCTGTTTAAAACACCACATTAAGGGTTAGAAAAATGTAGTCGCCAAGAAAATGCATGGATCATCTATAAATGTTTACAAATGTACTTGCTGCATTAAAATTTACTTATGTTAAATTAAACTCTTACTGTCTGACTAAGAAAAGTTTGTGTATATCAATAATAAAAAATATATGGCCTGATTCCTTAAATGGCCAGTAATTGTTTTTAATCTTCAGTTCTTGTGTTTTCAAGCACCTTTGTGTCTAAAAAAATAATTGTAAGGAGTGTACATTTTTATTTAAAATTTTGAATTTTAAAACTCAGTTTTTCCAACAATTTGACTAGATGAGAAACACATTAATACCCACCATCATGCAAGCCGATTGTTAGTATGATCATTAACTTATAGTGTCACTATGGAAGATGACAGGGATATCTGGGGTAATTTTCTTTGATATTTGCTATTCATTGATCATTAGTACTAGAAAAGTCCTAGAAACTTTAATTAGACCAAACTTGTTCTAGAAAATTTGTAAAAAACATTGTTAAATAATGTTATAATTGATTTCTTTCTCATAATTTTTCATGTTTATATTTCTAAAGTCAGAATAGTTTGATTATTCTACTGACCAATCCATATCGTGTTAGATATACAAGGTAACTGCTAGTTATTTTAAATACATTTTTGGTATATAAATATCCATGTATCATCTATATATTTTATATGTACCTATTTATTTACATGATGCTTTACCCATTCCAGTATAAACTCCCTGAAGACAGGCACTATTTTTGCCTTTCTATACAACCACAAAATTTAGCCCAATTTATAGTGGTGTGAGGTATATATCAAATCTTATTTTGTATATAAATATACATATATATGCATATATAATTTTCCTGGTAATTTATTAAAAGATTCTTACTGTTTTTAATATTTTGTAACAGTTTTTAATAAGATATCTAAATTTTCTTTGATGCTAATTCAATTTCGTTTTTCTATTTTCTTATGTTTGTTATCATATAATATTGAAAATTACTGCCATATAAGATACAGTCATGCAAATCCTCATTCCTATAAATTATGCTATATTAAGTTTGTGAAATGACTCAAATCAGGAGCAAACACAGTATAATGGAAATATAGAGTAGTTTAATGGAAAGAATGCTGTATTTGGAGGCAGAAGAGATATGGTTTTGATTCTTTCCTCTTACACTAGCTATGTTACCATGGGATAGTCATTTAACCACTAATACATATTTATCTCGTCTGTGCTATAGGTATAATAATTGTACCTATCTTATTGGGGTGACAGACCAAAGCTGATGATGTGTAAAAAGGTGTTTTGCAAAAACTAAAGCTCAATACAGTTTTCAAGCTTTTTTCAGCATCTTGCACACTGAGGTCAATTATGACACATTATGATCTGATTTTAATTAAACAGGTTAAAGTTTGAAGATGACACCGTAAGAACATATTTTCATGGTATTACAATATTTTGCTAAATCATAATAATATTTCATTATGATGTTTTGCTCATATAATTATATGCCCTTTTTCTGCTTTCGAATGCTGCTTTTGATTTATCTACCCAAAGTCCTTGTAAGGTCTGAAAAGTTGTTTTCCTGATATGTAATTTGGAATCAAACTATAGATAATATTTTGATTATTCATTAAGTCAAATTCTTAGAAAAGGCAGAAATAGTATATTTTAAATAATCTCTATTATACAGGCCAATTTTTTAAAGTGTCAAAAAATAAGTGAATGAAATGCACTTAGGAATTGATTATCATTTCTTTGAACCTACAAAGTCTTCAGAAACCCTAAATTGTGCTGGAACTAACTCTACTTCAATCATTTTTCTTTGAAATAAAAATTTAATTTTGTCTAAAAGTTCAAAATTCATGCAATGCGCCACATTAAGAAAAATAAAGAGTTCTAAAATAATTTAAATAACTTTTATTTGATCTTTCTAATTTACATATTTTGTCCTTTGTATTTACATGATGAAAATACATCAATTGATCTAGTATCTTACCTCTGTGGGTATTCCTCATAAAGATAAATATTGCAAACTTAAACCTAAACAAACCTCATCAATGTCCTCCTAACTGTTTATTATGTGTACTCAGTGTATTGGGGTTTTTTCCTGTACTCTCTTGACATGAGGAAGTGGCCAATGTATCATTTAAACAACACATTGATTATTGTTCTTTCTCATTATATAACTACCCTTTCATCCTTATATCTGTCTCTTAAAAAGGATATATTTAAGTGGTTTCTCATGATTAGTTTTATCTTTTTCATGTGTTTTAGCCTACTGACACTCACCATGAGCCTTTCTGTTTTCCTTTGTGTAATCTTCAGTTTTATTACTTTGGATACTTTAATCTCAGCCATGTCATGTCAGAATAATGTTCTTCACAAAATGGGGCATCTATTCAGATAGAAGTATGAAATCATTACCTAAGCTTTGCAGTTTCCCAAAAGTAATATAGCCTAATCATTTCCTTCTATTAATCTCTGAGCCAATTCACTACCATTTCCAGTGTTGTTCCAAAAGTAGACAACATCTACTGTAGTTTTCTTGTGTGGATGGTTAAATCAAAGACATCTGAGTCATTGCAGATCTCATTCTTTAGGAGCTCTTCAAAGATTCAGGATTTGATACAACCAGCACATTATAATCCATGATGACAAACATTAGGAAGATCACACTATCTACATGGAATCCCTTTTCAATATTGACTCAGCTTAATCTTCTCTATAAGAACAATTAATATTTTTGAAAAGTATATATCTTTCTCATATATATATATCACTTTATATTATTATAAAAATATCATTCAAATAAGGACTATATTATTATATATTTCAACAAATCTTGCATAAATTTAACCTACTATTAAAGACCACTTGCTAAAGGGTAGCCTTGAAAGTGAAATGTTTATCTAATTTTGAAAAATAAATAAACAATAATCATGGTAAGATATATATTAGGAGAAAGATGAAATGACTGTGGGAACAAAGGTTTAAACTTTGAGCATATAGATATTTTTTCTTAATTTTAAACCCTTTTTATTTTGTTTAATTTTTCAATTATATATAGAAACAATTTTGAAAATTATGTTTTGACATTTTGAGATTCAAATTCTCTCCTTCTCTCCCTCCCTGCCCAGCCCAAGTTGGTAAGTAGTCAAATATAGCTTATTTCAGTACTTTCAGAGCATTTATAGAGATTTATTAAAAGCAATACATGATAATATAGAACAATTCCAGGTTTCATTCCTTCAAAATAAGTCCAACATCCAGCATTGATATCTCTTTGTTTTTGTCTAAGGATGTCATGTAAAATCTCCTGCCTTGCAAATATATTTTCCTTTATTAATCCTTAAGTCCAATATTACGTAGTGTTTTATTGTTTTTCCCTATGATTAACTAAATGTATACATTTGGGCAAGGAGATCTCGCCTACAACCACAAGCACATGAACACAAAGAAAAAGGATTGAAAATTGTACTAATATTTATGTAGAATATCATAAACTCATAGATTATCAGAGTTGTATAGGACCTGAGTCAGAAATGTAACCAAGAATTTCAGTACTTGGGGTAAATTGATGGGGATGAGGAGGATTTCATTACCACTAAGAAACACCCAGGATGGGGAAAAACTAGTAGATAGAAGGGCACAGTTGTTCCCAGCAAGATACAATCCACTAGGCAATCCTGAAAGAGGTAGAAAAGTAGAGTGCAGGAGGAGAAGGGGATAATTTCACTGAGTAACATAGCAATGAGAAAGAAGTAGGTCCACAGAAAAGAAGCTGGACCCTACTAAAAAACAGGGGGCTCATATTGCAGGCACACTAGGCAATGCCTTGGTAAAGGTGGCAATGAAAAAAATTTTCTCATGGCATAAATTTAACTATAGGATCTAAGCTATAGATAGGACCATGATGCCCTCTTGGTACTTCTTAGTATAAAGATTGTAAAGAAGTAGGAAAACTAGGAGGCAAAAGTGGCTATAAGTGAGGCTCATGAGCCTTAATTTCCTAACAAACAACATCACTTACTATATTTTTTGTATTATTTTCCTTAAACATTGCAATTGTAAGATATAAGTTCCAACCCATTCTTCCTAAAAAACGGTACTAGGACTAATAATGTTTGTTTGTTTGTTTGTTTTTTACCTTAATCAATTCCCTCTGTAACTCTATAAGATGTTAGATATATAAAAGGATTCTTCTTTCTTCTCATCATTTAGGCAGGAATGGTGAACCTGTAACACAGGTGCCAAAGATGACACACAGAGTGGTCTCTGTGGGCATGTGCCCCTCCCCCAGTTCCTTACCAGAAAGGAAGAGGGGAAGAGGGTCTTGGGAGAGGCTGCTCCCCTCCCTCTTTCTACTGTGCCAGATTACATTTTTTAAATTACGTGCCTTTCTACCCAACAATCCAAAGGGAGCACACAGGGAGTAAGGTGATCACCTCACAGGAGGGGAGTGGAAAGCTTGGGCCCCTCCCCTTCCCCTCTTCACCTGTTGTCAGGACACTTTACCTGCACTCTGCCCAGTAGCCCAAAGGGAATACTTTCTCCTTTTCCTATATGAGGTAAAGAGGTGAGTGTATGCCTGGCAATCAGTGAGGGGAGGATCACAGCATGTATCTGGGGGAGGGTGGATGGGCACAGCACTCAGTCTCAGGGATAGGGTAAAGGTAGGGCCTGGAACTCCATCTCTAAAAGGTTCACCATCACTTCTTTATGATGAATATCATTTCTAATTGCTGAAATACATTTATGTTTCTAGTTCTTCCTTAAATTCTGTGTTTGTGATTTAAGATTCCCATTCATATCTGGCCTTCTCTTCAGAAGTGCTAGAAAATCTTCTATTCCATTATAGCTTCATTTTTCTTTCTTTCCTCATATGAATATATTCAGTCTAACAGCATAAATTTTCCTATTTTCACTCTGACCTCTGGTTCAAGTAAATCTGGATCAGCTTTCATTTATGATAACTTGAAACATGGCATCCACATTTTCTTTTGTTTATATCATTTTTATGAAGTCTAATGATTCAGAAATTACTTATCCTTTGCCTATTTTCCAGGTCAGTTGTTTTAGATGGCAGTTGTCTTAGTTTTTCTCAAGCTTTTGATATTGGTCTTTTTTTTAAGATTGAGTCTTTCCTCTCTATAATTTGTTTATTCTCTAAAAAATATTGACAAGATATTTTTCAAATATTAGTTTTATAGCTGAATGTAATGTTCTCTTGATTATACTTGTTTCCCTCTTCATTACTTTTTGTTCACCTTTCCAAGTTAAAAAAAACCTTCTAATTGTTTCTTAGAGTGCAATAATATTCTATCACAATCATATAACACAGTATGTCCATCCATTCCCCAATTAATGGACATCCCCTCAATCTCCTGCTCTTTACCACCACAAAGAGAGCTACTATTAATATCTTGGAACATGCACAATTTTCCCCCTTTTCCTCTCTAGTCCTTTGGAAACAGACCACACAATTTTATTGGGGGAAAAGAGCTTTATAAGTCTCTGTGTATAATTCCAAACTGCTTTCCAAAATGTTGATTCAAATTGAAATTCCACCAACAATGCATTAATGTTCCAATTTTTTATCACATCCCCTCCATTTGTTGTTTGCCCTTTTATCATTTTAGTCAATTTGATGGGTCTGAGATAATATCTCATATTTATTTTGAGTTTCATTTCTCTAATCAGTAATTATTTAGAGCATTATTTTCATATCTCACTATATGGCTTTGATTTCTTCATCCAAAAATTGATGCTTCAGCCCAGAAATCTACTCCTAGGCCTCACTGCCCATTAACTCCTGGTATCTGCTACTAGAATACAGGCTCCCATATCATGTACCCTGCAACAAGGGCTTATAATTTGTTGGTTTACTGATATTTACTCCAGAGTATTTGTGCTTCAGAACTCAATAAGGTCAGCCAGCCATCAGAGAGATCAGAGATCTTCCTCCTAAGCTTTCCTTGGTTGCTGTTTCACTTCCAAATCATCTTTTTCTGCTGCATTTAATGTTGATTATGTGGAATTTTTTAATTTTGGGGGGGGAGTTTGGAAAAATGGATAGTCTCACACCATACTCCACCATCTTCCCCCCATGCTTTCTGCTTTTGGTACTATTCTAACATTTATCATGAACTCAAAGAATGATTCAATTCTATTTGTTCATACTAAATTTCAAGTGCTCCATTATTAGAATGAGGTTTTCCAACCGTTTTTTATGCTGTTTATTTTTCTAGAAGTTTTTACTCCAAATTCATGTTAAATTATTATTTGTTTTTAAATTATTTTCTTCATTTACTGCAGATGCTATTATAGTCAAGTCATTTTTTTCCCTGAGACTTTTCTTATAGCAATTATGTAGTTATATTCTTCTGCATTTACTTTTTGGTTTTCTCTTGATCCATAATATTTATTCATTGTGTTTGGCATCTCTTTTTTCTGTTTATATGTCCACCCCCAATTTATAATTTATATTTTTGTGCAAGGGACAGGCTCTGTCCTATCATGTACCCTTAGATAAGGTGATAGGCCTGGCTTTTTTCCATTCATTTCCTATATTTCTTGGATTCCTGCCACTGGCTTGCTCATTCCTTGATATTTCTGAATTCAAAGTGCTGATAGGTTTCAGTGTCTCTGTTTAGAAGTCTATTGTTAGTCCCTGATCTAAACCCTATTATGGACTTTTGTCCCTTCTATGTCCTTCCTGGTCAGATGTAGCTTAGGGCTTTCTAGACTTTTTGCCTGACATGTTTATTTTTAGTTGTCATTTTTATTAATGTTTTGGCTATATAATAAAGGTTATTGATGTTTCTGTTTGGATTCCTAACATCATTATTAGATTTGTTACCTTTTAAAATATTAGTTGGATTATAGGTAGGAAACATAGCCTATATTATGATATTTTATGAAACTATTTTAATTACAATAAAACTTTGTAATTGAAATTAAATCTTTCGTCACCCACATAGAAATTGTATTCTGTGGAAAGGAAAACTAAAGCAAGTTCTGCACTTTCTGCCACTGAATTGGAACAAACAACAGTGGGAATATTAGAGAGAGAAGATATTGACAAGAATGACAGTTTGTGGGAGGAGGGGCAACTGGGAGTGTCAGTTGGTCTTGTGACCGTCTCTCTCACTTCCTGGACCTAGAACTGGGTTACTGTCTATGGATAGAAGTGCCTCTATTTTCCTCATTTTCCCAACTGTGTGCTCTCCCTGGATTCTTGTGATCATGTCATTGACAAAAGGACTTAAGGAAAGCAGTTTGAACTGTAAGGCCGATCTTTAGGGGCATCAGTCTGAAGAGATAGGCCCCACTAGTTCTAAAGGTCAGAACGTTTCTTCCTCTCACTGCCTACTTTTAAGACTTTTGAAATTAAGGAAGCTAGCACAGATATAGCACAGAAAGGTATAAGAGAAACCCTCCATCAGCCTGTGAGGCCTGGCCTCAGCTCAAAAGCTGAGAGAGACTCAAAACCTCATCTAGGGAAATACCTCTTCCTTCTTCCTTGATACCTCTCTAATCCAAACTTGTTATTCATTTTTTTCTTTATTTAATTAACTGCAGTCAGAAAAGAGTACTATCTTTTCAAGGGACATAGAGGGAGCTGAACACCAGGACAGCCATTCAACTTGAAACAGTCCTTATTGGACTCCTGCTGGGCAACCCTGGTCTGGGGGAAGGCTTGTCCTTCAGGAGGATCCATGATTACCTTCTCTGGGGTATCTGCAACATCAACCTATAGAGAAGATGTCCTCTCAGGCTATCATAAGTGGTCCATTTCTCAGTAATCCCATTTTTCAAAAATAGCCTCTTGTCTGAGGCATCTCTCTCCTTTTACCTTACTGGCAGTCATATTCCCTCTCTCCCTTCAACTCCTCCATTTCCCTGCTACAAAACCTTGCATATAACCTGTTCCTCAATCCCCAAACTCATTTTCCCTATAAATATTACAATTCAGGCAGGACAGACAAAGTTTATTGTGTTCCTGGAATCTTTGACTGACATAAAAATGAAGTTAAATGATTAAGCCAAGATTATTGTACTCTATCCTCCTGCCTGCATTCCTACTTTGAAATTTATGTATATCATTCAGTAACAATAATAACAACATTTAAAAAACAATTCTTGGCTTTAGTTTCTAGCTGGAGAAAATCTGCTTATAAATGAAGACAGTTATGATATCTGCTTTTACCTTTTCTCTTCTCTAGAAAGCATGTCCAAAATTCTATCAATTCTCATTTCCATTACCCTACTATTTGGTCACTCATCAATATTCTTCAAATCTGACAATGTTGTTCTTACAGTATGATGCCATGAACAGCACTACCTCAGATATAGTCTACGCAGGAAAGCCTGCAGTAACAAATAACTTTGTTACCTCCCTCTTTCTATACACTCTGCCTCTTTTAATATAGTTTTAGATTCCATTAACTTACACTTTCACTTAACTTTATTGCCTAAGGTAAACTTAGTCCTGGTTGAATGAATCCACAAATCAATAGCAGTACCCACTGTTGCTGCAATATTACTCTAACTCACTTATAAGGTGATGAGGAGTCTAAGGATAAGAAATAAACAATGGATTCTGCCCATAATGAATTGCTTTTGAAGATAATAATTATTTTACCCCAGCATGAAAACAAATTTAAACTACTTTAAGGTCCAAGGGCATAGACTTCCATTCAAAATTCATCCTTTGTGGAGCTAGTTGAAACAGTGACAGATTTTTCATTAGTCAGTAAAAATCTATTAAGCATCTTCTATGAACTAAATATGAAGCTAAGTGCTGGGGGCACACAAAGACTCAAAAGACAGTCTCTGCCCTCAAGGAGCTCACAATCTAATGAGGGAGAAAACAAGCAAACAAAAATGTATAAGCAACCTATAATAGCTTAAGTATATATGCTTATTACATATATAAATATATTATTATTTTATATTACATAACAAGTATGGAAGTATAAAAATATGATAAGTAGGAAATAATTCAAAGAGGGGAGGCATTAGAATTAAGAGGGTATCAGAATGTCTTATTTTAAAAGAAGAGACTTTAGTTTCATTTTTTAAAAAAGTCAGGGAAGCAAATAAATAGATATGAAAGGAGAGAAAATTACAAACATGAGGCTAACAGAAAAAGTTAACAGAGCTGAGAGTCTTGTTCATGGAGCAAGTAGATCAATGTCACTGGATTGAAGACTATCCAGAGTAATAAGGAGTACTGGAAAAGTAGGAGAGTCTTAGGGTTATAATGGGTGACTTTGAATGTCAGAGTATTTGTATTTTATCCTGGAAGCAATGGGAATTCACTGGGGTTTATTAAAAAGAACAGTCATAGAGGTAATGAGAACCTACACCAGAGCAGGGCAGTATCAGAATTGAGAATGGGGCATCTATTAAAGACATGTTCCAAAAGTGAAGGTGACAGGCCTTGGCAATAGATTAGATATTGGAATTGAGAGATAATGAAGATTCAAGGCCTGAATTGCTCTCTATACCTCATTAAGCTTCTTTGAATCCAATGGATCCCTTGCTATACTCAGTCAATGTTCCCAACCAATCAAAGATCAAAAAGAACTCTGGTTTTCAGTAGAAGCTAGACACTATTTTCTTTGGGTGCCCAGCATCTAAGCAAGGAGATATTTAAAATGAAAAATGTTTGAATAGGTTTCTTATCTTAACAGTTTAACTGAAAATAAATAAATCTATATGAATATGAATATATATACACATATTTATTGTGAGAAGTAATACACCTGAAGTCAATAAAATATGGATTTCTATTCTGCTTCTTAAACTTATTTGCTAAGTGCTTCACTGAAACTCTCTAAGCTTCACATGTATTTCTAATCCAAATAAAGAGACTAATACTATCTGTGTACCTATTTTATACCTTTGTTATGAGGAGTAAATGAGATAACACATATACACCCTATGCTCTGTCCTAACTATTCCCAGGTCCAGTTAAACTATTGACAGTCTGGTTCTCCAGAGGCAAGCTGCTATATTTCTCTTCAGGGTCTAGCTGTAGCCCTGAGGCATTCAGGAATATATTTTCTAGTGTTAAAGCTCACAAATCTCAAACTATGTACTTTGCCCCAAGACTGTCTGCTGATATGAATTAGATCACCAAATCTAATTAGCTTTTATAAAAGTGTATATCCAGAACAACTCTTGGACAGTCTGTATCACACACTTTTACAAGGACAAATAGAGTCCATAAGAAAGTGGAAGCAAGTTGAGAGAGTATGTATCTCTAGCAAAGGGATAGTACAAAGATCCTGATGCTGGTAGTCCTGTTACTCTCTTCATAAGGTTGTCAGGAAATTCCATTTTGATATGGTGTAGCTTCTCTGCTGAGCTCCCTGTAGAGACTTGAATTTGCCTTTCCTCATGAAATCCAATCTGTCCTGAAAAGTCCCAAGTTTTTTAATTTCCTTGAAGATATTTATAAGGTCCTCTTCCAGACAAGTCAGAAAGAAGGGAGACTAATACTTTTTCTTCAGCCCTCACTTTAGACTACTGCTCAATAAAATTGTATTGCCATAGTTATAATTCTATTACATTTTGCATGTAATAGTATTATTCTGTCACAGTTTAAATTTTTATTTATTTATTCATTTTTTAACTGGGCATATACATCACATCAAGACAAGGCAGGGAAAAAAGTAGAGTCTGAATGTTGGGGCTTTTCTTTTTTAAGGATTGTGGGTTGTGGATTGTTTTGTTGTTGAATTAGAAGATGAAGTGTTGTATTGATGATACAATGATACTATAACTATGCTAAAAGGATTTGGTATATGTGGGCATTAAGAGACTAAGCATTGAACACAATATTCCCAAATCACTGGGAAGGAAGTCAGGAAAAATTAGAAAATTTCAAATAGAATATATGGTCTCATAGAAGAATTTCTAGATAATTATTTTAATTAAAATGAGGCTGCAACCAAAGCAAATTTGAGTGGATCAACAGTGAAGCAAAGTTATTTACTGATGGTGACTTAAATGTGTTTGATTGCAGCAATCAAAAAATGTGCCCAGAGAAAATAAACTTAAGACTTTTATTCTTTCAGGTCAATAAACATCATGTGCTCATGGAACTACTTAGAAACTTGCCTTTATTTATCTGTGAGAAAAGACATTTTCAAGGATAAAATATGTAAAATCTCATCACAGATCAGAATTAATTGAAGAATATTTGTAATCCTCAAATAAGCAAAATGTTACCCCAACAACAGAATTTCATTCTTCTCATTAGTAGATTATGTTTTGTGAAGTAAAACTCAACTATTATTATTACATTTTGAATTTAATCAATGAAAATTTTGAAGAAATTTATTTTCTCTCTTGGTATATCTCTACCTATAAAATATTCTCCATATTGATTGTTGGCCCCCAAAATCCAAAATAACTATGATCTTCTCTTTTATAGAAAAGTTTGCCAACTTCTGATTTAGAATATTCTTTCAACAAGTTATTTATAATTTACAGTTCTTCAAAAGCTCTATTCATATGCTTTGATAATTCATTTATTAGAAAACATCTTTTAGTTGCATAAATTTCTGTTAGTTATCTATATATCTGGTTATCAAACTCTTAATAGAAATTTTGATACAAACTGCTTTTCTCCCAGGAACCACTTCCCTTTTTATCCTAAATGAATTATTATTGTAAAAAAGTTTCTCAATTTCATGTCATCAAAATTTTCTATTTTTAATATATGCTTTTGTTATTTGTTTAATAAAGCATTCCTTAATCAGAACTGTGAAAAGCAAAGGATATATTAATTTGTCATGTATTACATTCTGTAGTGAACTTTAATATTAAGACTTTGGAGATGAAAAATTCCTGATTCTTCATCTAGTCTGTTTAATTTATCTACTTTTCTATTTAATTGTTTTAAACCACTAATAAATAGTTTTGATGAGAATTGTTTACTTTAAGATCTTTAAGTGTTATTCTCATATTATTCCAGTCTTTTAAAAAATGATATTCCTTGATATTTTTGTCTTTTGTCCTCCAAATTAATTTAGCTAGTATTTTAATGTAGATTCAATAAAATACTGGTTTGATAGTTTTATTGATATAGTATTAAAACTCTAAATTAAGTTGGATAGTATTATATTTTTTATTATATTGACACAGTTCAAATGTCCACTGAATATTCATCCTGGTTTCTAAGTAGTTCTTTATTTCTTTATGGAAGATGTAACTAAAAGCAAATATTGCATAGGCTTTGTATATAGATCCCAGAATATTTTATGTATTTTTAGTTATTTTAATTTAAATAAGACTAACAATTCTACTTTCTTGTATTTTGCTATTATTATCAAAAAACTTAATTGATTTTGTAAGTTTAATATTTAATCTATATTTTGCTAATAGTAGTATTTATCCTAATTATTTTATTTTCTGATTCCCTAGGGATTTTTCTGAGTAAATGATCATGTTTCCTATAAGTCTAATTTGTCATCTTTTTGTCTATTTTATGAATTTAGTTTTCTCTCTTGTCTTTTGAATTATTAACATTTCTGGAATGATATTAAATATCAGTGGAAAGGGCAACATCCTTGCTTTGCTTCTTTAATTATAAGGACTTTTTTTGTTGTTTACCCATTGCATGTGATGCTTATTTTTAATTAGATAGACACTTTCTAAATCATACTTTTAGATTCCTTTCTGCTACATAGTTTTTTAAAAATCATAAATAATGATTTCTGTACAGTATTTTAACAAAGGATTTTGTGTACATCTATTATAGAGACAAAATCTCTCTTGAGATTATCTTAACTCCCTCACTTATTTTTAAAGCAATAGTATTGTTTTCCTCATGGTGAATCATTCTTATTTTCTTGATATGAATCCAACTTGGTCATAATAAATATATTTTGAAAATAATTGTAATTTTTGCCAGTTTTTTATTTAAAGATTTTGAATATGAATTCATGAATGATATCATTCTATTTTTTTTTTTTGCTTTATCCTTCCCTGGCTTTGGTATTATGATCACATTTGTTTTATATAAACTTGGGTAGAGTATTTTATCTTTACTTTTTTTTTTAAGAAAAATTTTTGCAATATTGGCATAAATTGTTCTTTAGAAGTTTGTTAAAGAATTCAAAAAATCATATAGACTGGAATATTATGTCTTCTGACTCTTCTTAACTTTGAATGTTCTGGTACAGCTAATTCCATACCCTTTTCTTATACTGGTTTAGAGTTAAGTTCTCTATTAAGTTCTCTATTCTCTATTTGGTGTTCTTTTTGAGAGATTTTTAATTTAGCCTATTGCAGTGATGGTGAACATTCTAGAGATGAAGTGACAGGCCCCACCACCACCCCACCTCCCAAACCAAGAGCCATGTTCAACCCTCCAAAGGTTGCATCTAATTCCCCTTACTACCAATACATACTGGGTATGCCCTGATCCCCCTTACCATGCACAGGGGAGGGAGAAATCACTCCCATTGGGCTGCTGGGCAGAGAGGTGGGTAAAGTGAGAAATGTCCTCAGCTAGTGTAGAGAGGGGGAGAGAAGTGGCCTGAGATCTCTGCCCCACTCCAGCTCTGCCACCTGTGAGCCACTGAACTTACCCTCATGAGTTCCCTTTGGGCTGCTGTGCAGAAGGCTGGGGAATGTGAAAAAAATGTCATCAGGTATGGTGGAAAGGGGGAAGGGAGCAGCTCAACTCTAGTCCCTCTCCCTTCCTAGAAACAAACTTTAGGGGTGGGGAATGCGGAGGGAGGGTGGCCAAGTGCCCACAGAGAGTGCTATGTGGCCATCTTTGGCAAATGTGCAATAGGTTCACCATCACTGTCCTATAACATTTATAAACTAATAGAATTTAAATACATGTTAATTAGACCTTGAAGATCCCAGTATATTACCAATTTAAAAAAACAATAATATTTATAATTATACCACTAAATTAATATGGCTACTTTTAAAGATATCAAAAATATAAGGATTATTTTGCATTTCATTATGTAACAGCTTTCTTAAAAGTCTTACACTAAGCATTAGAAAAAATAACTAAATATTGTAACTTTTCATCAATTTTTAAGATGGCCAAATAGTCAATGAAAACATGAGCAAAATATGCCATGTTAAATACCTTAAGAAAAAACATTCAATTGATCAATAGTGTATATCAAAGGGTCTTACTTTTTATATATTATAATTCTAAATTAAGAATCCATTCATCCTAATAATTTTATGTCTGAGAAAAATGAAGCTTTGAGACATAAAGTGACTTCTTCAAGATCCTAATCTATAGATTTAGGATCACAATCACAAAAGTTTCTAGTTTGAAAGGACATTCTTGGATTAGTTCAACCCAATTTGGGGCAACTAGGTGATGTGATGATACAATTCCAGTCTTAGAGTTGAGAAGATTCAGCTTCCCAAGTTCAAATCTAGCCTCAGGATTACTAGTGTGTTGTTGGGCAATTCAATATCTTTGCCAAGAAAATCCCAAGTGAGGTTACAAAGGATCAGACATGACTGAAAACCACTAAGTAAAATAAGAAAAAAACAAACCTGAAATAAATATTCTCTCTGAAGTATTCATAATAATGATATATCTACCCTTTTCATGAAAGCCACTAGAGGGCTCATTAATTCTTATGGCAGAATGATTGCTCATTCATATTATTTTTGAACATTTAGCTGATCTTATTCCACATAAGTGATAATGAGTGAAGTATTTTAGATTAATTTTTCTTGGAGGATTTATAGACCTAATTGAGAAATACAAAACTAGAAATAATGGATAAAAGTTGTGAAGAAGTAAAAAAAAAATAGCATTAATAGAAGGGGTAGGGGAATTCTTAATTTGAAGAATGATCCAAAATGTAATGACTGTGGTGAAGTGATGATTGGTCCATAACAATCAATTTGTCAAAAATTATAATCATCTAGGATTAAATTGCATGCTAAGGCAATTTTCCTACAATAAAATAGAAATATCATAAACATTAACCAAAGCAAAAAAAAATCTTGATTAACAATAGTTGAATTTTAAATACACAAAAATAAAATATTTAACAGTAGAAAATATAAACTTATAAAGATAAGGAGAAAAAATTAAACCTGCATGTAATGCAATGCATATAATATAATTGGAGCATGAGGAAAAGGGAAGCTAATAATTAATGATGATGATGATGATGATGATGGTGGTGGTGGTGGTAGTGCTGTGGTGGCAGTAGATAGAAATGCAGTGGATAGAAAATTAGTCTCTTGCCTCTCATAAATATAGTTCTTCGTTCTTCCTTAATGTGACATAAACATTATCCCAAATCACTGAACTATGTAAAATTTAAATAAAGACAATAGAGTTGATGGTAAAAATGTTAATTCCTATGAAGTAGTACAGTTTCTGAGTTTAGAATACTATAGAAACAAACTCATAATCTGTGTTATGTTCAAATATATATATATATATACTAAAATATTAATCATATTGGAACAAATTCATATTTTTGAAGCATGAATTATAGTAGAACTGATTATACTAGCACTTTACTAGGAGTTAGGTGCCTTTCTTAACCCTATTTTAGAGATGAGGAAACAGACTGAGAGGTGAAGTTATTTGCCTAGAGTCATACAACTATATTAGAATCTGAAATTAGATTTGAACTCATGTTTTCCTAATCCCAAGTCCAGTACTCTATCCACCATGCCATTTCATACATAGACCTTTGGTTTTACAAAATGCTTTCATTTTAGCAACAATGTGACATGTGATATATATATATATATATATATATATATATATATACGTGTGTGTGTGTATATTTGAAAATATATGTGAAATAATAATTGTAGAACAAAACTCAGTCTAGTAAATTTTTTTGGAATTTGACTTTTAATTTATATAGTTTATAAATTATTGAATGTTTAGGTGGTTTCAATTTTTAGAGTTAGTTTCCAATTTAAAGCAAAGCAAGATGATGGAGATTGATCATCTGTCAATCAAAGGACGATTCCATTTGGAATGTAACTGGGAAACAGTTGAAGGCAAGAGCCAACTGCTGACTTTTTTTTTCTTCTGGGCTTTTGACTGATGGTGGTGACTTTGAAAGAAGAAGCTGAGTTTATCTCTGGGACTTGGGATGATCAAGTTGGAGGTGGCCTGGCTGATTTGAAGGCAGAAGAAGAAGGACAATAGTCCATATATTTCTCTCTGACTTGCTCTGTTTCATTGTACTGACTGAATTGCCATTTCTCTCAATATCCTCCAACCTAAGACTCACTGTAGATAATAGGGAAATCTCCAACCCTCTTACCTCTGTGAATTTTAAAAGTCTCCATCTTGGTCTAGCACCCAAAAAAATTGTGCACACCCACACTACACGGGCATGTGCTAGTCAATGACAAATCAGAAATAACTAACTGCCCACCTGGGCTGTCCTAAGCCAAGCTAGAGCCAACCATTGGATTTGTGAGACACAGGAAGTGAGGTAGGGAACAGCCTCTGGAATTCGCTCACTTCCTGTGGAGAGAGCTAGAGAGAAGTTGGGCTTGCAGGGTGGAGAGGGCAGAAGCCACCTCTCGAATTTCAACACCCAGTTTATAGGAGAACCTCTGAGAAAGGCCCATCATCTTGAGACTCCTTTCCCCTGGCTGGGCCTAGAATTTCTACCTGGCTCTGAGGAAGCCAGAGCTCTCTCTTTCCCTCTGTCTCCCCCCTTTTCTCTCTTCCTTAATATCTTCCCTCTATTGTAAAATAAACTACCATAATTCCATTTACTTGAGTAATTCATTTTGGGATTTAGAAATTAAATCCCTGGCGACCACCAATTAAATATTCAGTCCAACCATAAATAAAATTAGGTAGAAAGTAGATAGGGCAAACCAGTGTTTACCTTCTGGTGGACTAGGACCTGGAATGTAGGATCTCTATTGTAATGTAGAAATTTTAGGCTTCTGGGAGATATTGTAATGGCTAAAATTGTGGCTACAGGATTTATGTAATATTGAACAATGGCCGCCAAGGAATTTACTTATGAAATTCCTAAAATGAAACACTCAAGTCAGAATGGAGTTTATGGAGGTTTAATCACAATGGGAGTAGGGAAAGGAGAGGGAGAGAAGGAGAGAAGAGAAAAGGGAAAGGGGCTACTCAACCTCTGACCAAGGCAGAGGGAGTTTTAGGCCCAAAGGCCCAGGTGGAAAGAATCAGTCCTTAACTCACGTGACCGATCTGAAGGAATGCTGTCTGCGGGCGTCCTCCCTCTCCAAGCTCCTAACACCAACTCCTCTTCTAGCTCTCTCCACAGGAAGTGAGCGAATTCCAGAGGCTGTTCCCTACCTCACTTCCTGTGTCTCACAAATCCAATGGTTGGCTCTAGCTTGGCTTAGGACAGCCCAGGTGGGCAGTTAGTTATTTCTGATTTGTCATTGACTAGCACATGCCCGTGTAGTGTGGGTGTGCACAATTTTTTTGGGTGCTATACCAAGATGGAGACTTTTAAAATTCACACCTCCATCCTCCATCTTTCCTGATTTCCCCAATATAACCCTTACTTGAGATAAAGAAGAGAAAGGAATATTTCCTCTGAAACTTCATAGCTCACCCTGAGTGATTTAGAAGGAGGCTGAAGAAGAAGGGGGAAGGGGAAACTGAAGGGAAGAAGAGGGGAGGAAGGGAGATTGGGAGAGGGAGGAAGGGAGGTTTAAAAGGAGGAGGGTAAGACAAAGAGAAGATAAATACCTGATCTAGTAGTTATCTATTATCCATCAAATATACCCTCCAATATTATCTATTACACCTCTAAATACAGTACCAGCATTTCATAGTTTCCTTTATTATCCTTGTATTTTATCAACAAAGAATAATTTTCAACCCTTGTACTCTCTCCTTTATATTCATTTTCTCTTTTGATGGATTTTATATGATGCTAGTTTTCAAGATAGTATTTTAATTTTTGGTTGGTTGTTTGTTTCCAATTCTATATTCATGGATGAAGAGAAAGTTTCATGTTATCTGGGTCTGGGGAAGCTTTATATGTGGGTCAATCAACCAATCAATCAAAATGCCCACTCTCTGCCCTCATGTAGCTCATAATCTAACTTCAGAGAAAACATGCAGACGAACAGATACAAAACAAGCTCTATTTAGGGAGTTATTAATAGAAACATTAGAATTAATATAGATTGGAAAAAGCTTCCTGTAAAAGATGAAAGTTAGGTGAAATTTACTGAAGAAGTATAGTGCCCATTTGACCCAAATGCATGAGACTGTTGATGCTAACAATGGAAAAAATAACAAAGAAGCTGTAAAAATTAATATTTAGGGTCAGACCCCAAAGTGTTACAGAGCACAAGACTTAAGCTGACTCAAGGACATTAGGTTATCTGAGGATAATTTGAAGGCATACTTGAGGTAAATGAAGAAGATAAAATAATATATTCAGGTAATCAGACAACTGACAGGTGTGGGAAGTAAAAGAAAAGTAAGTTTGAATATATAAATACTTCTAAGTAAATTCCAGAGTCCTAAAACTGCATTATAAACAGGATGCAAAGTGGAGAGATACATTTAACAATACTGTAATGGGATAGGAGATTTGAAACTGGAATGTGGTAAAGAAAAAACTAAAAAGCAAAACTTATGAGCATGGTTAACACTTGTATCAATCATAATGGAGAAGTAGATTTTTTCAACTGATTTTATTGTTGAAAAAGTTACTCTTCTTCTAAAGTAGTTCAACAACCATTCTGTAATTTACATTCTTAAGAATTATGTAGGGCACTAAAAGAATATGTGACTTAGTCACACAGAGTATGTGCTAAAGGTAGGACTTGAATTCTAACCATTCTGATTCTGGAACTAACTCTCTGGAACTCCACTCTGTCATACTGTTTCTTAGAAACTGAATATTCAAGTATGGGGCATATGAATATTTCTCATCTAGGTTATATGTGTGCATATGTATCTATCTAGATGTGACTCAAAAGGATCCATGACTAGAATTCTCTAGAATCCCCTCTGCTTACTCTTCTTTAAGGGAGACTTGGAAATAGGGGGACTGTGCTGTCTGCTCTATTTTCCTCAGAGAGGTTATCTGGTTAGATATCTGACTGCTTCTTAAATATTGCTAGCTGAGAGAAAATATTTTTAGGCACAAAATGAGCTCCCAATTTCCATCCTTCAGTGGGGAAGGAATGCCTCAAGCTGTATATTCAAAACTTGTTCCCTCCTATATCCAAGATAATATAAAAAAAAAAACATCAGAAGTTATACAGATAAAATATGTTAGATAATACCTCTCAAGGAGGTGAGATCTTCCACTGGAACTGTGGTAGCTCAATGATGAAAGAGGCCCAAATCTCAGGAGAAACTCCTTGATGCCTCTAGTGTAGTAAATTAGGTACCAGATATGCTCAAGGTGCTGGTTCCTTTCCCTGTTGACTTCTTACAGAATTTTTCCCCCTTTCATTCATCATTCTCTCTTCAAAAAGTGTCTGGAACCACATGTCTTTTCTCTGAAAGCTGGAAGCCAGAGGAGCAAGATCTCTCCTTTCCCAATCTCATCTGTTCTATACCTTATACAAGTACAGAGAACTAAATAATCAGTCTCTTATCAATGAGGAGTCTTGGACAAATGAGCTTGAGCCCTGGTTATATATTAAATCCTGACAACTTCAGATAAACTTCTGAATATTAGATATTAACAGGATATTGAGAAAGTATTTAAGAAATCTGAGTCACAGATGTGACTATTTTAACTCTATAGGAATCACTAACACAATTATAATGTTATATTTATATTGGGAAATGAAATGGGGGGATTGGGAAAAACAGGGGGATAAATAGGAGGTCTGTAGTAGGGTATGGAGGAGCTGAGGGGACAGAGGAAATATTGCTTGGTGATGCAAAGGAGATGCCCCCTGCCAAGAGGAAGCACCAGGGGTCCAATAAGGATTATTTGAACTGATGTTCAGCTCCCTCTATACCCCAGAAAGATAGTACACTTAACTGACTGTGAATTCAAATAATATAAAGTTTAATAACCAATTGGGATTGGAGTTTTTTCCTCAGCTTTTGGAGTCGAGACCAGCCCCACTGGCTGTTGGCAGGTTTCTCCCACTTCCTTTGTCGGTGCTAGTTTTGTCAATTTCAGAATCGTAGTAGTAGACAGAAAGTAAACAAGAACAGTTCTAACTTTCAGAAGTGATTGGGCCTGAATCTTCGGGCTGAACCCAGAAGAAGCACACCACTCCAGACTGGGCTGAACAAGCTCCTCCCTCCTCCAACACCAGGAAAAAAGTAAAACCCGGCAGGAAGGAAGTGCTAGTCACAAGACCCAACTGCCACTCCCAGTTGCCCCTTCCCCCACCAACTGTCAGTCCTGTTTCCTTTCCACAATAGTATTACTCTTAGGACAGAATTTGGCTGAATTATTGTTTGACCTGCTTCATAAGTTTTTGTTGTATGTGAAACATATGTATATGTTTAAACATAGTTCATATATATATATATATATATATATATATATATATATATATATACAATTTTCCTTTCTACTAGTCATCTCTAAGTTTCTAAATTTTATAGGCCAAAAATAAAAAAAAATAATAATTTATGTTAGTAACAAATGGATGTATAATGGTAGTTTAAGTTTGGATTTAGAATGAAATGCTTCATTTGATATTTAACTTTTGTGACAGTTAAAAGAGTGGTTTCCTTAAACTGTGACTGCAAAAATATGGTTTCAAATAAAAAAATATAGTGGTCGCCATGAGAAATTCCCAAGAATTAAATATACCCAAGTCAGCTTGGTTTTATGGATATTTTAATTGAATTAATACAAATTAAGGAATTAATGAAAGAGATAGAGAGAGTAAGAGGAAATAATGAGAAAAGGGCTAGGCCAGCCTAGGCCAGCCTAGGCTTAAGCTTTAAGAGAGAGATCAGTCAGTCTTTAATCTACTCACCACAAGATTTGTCCCAAGCAAGATTCTAGTATTCAGAGAGACGCACCAGTTCAGCTCCTCAGCTCAATGAAGTTCAGCCACCAAGCCCTCCAATTCAGTTTTGGCAAGCTCACCACCTTTTAAAGACTTTTCTTCTATGTCACCTCCCCTAAGTTTTCACATCTACCAATCACAGTAGACATTTTCCAAAGGACTGACCATTCTTAATTCACACCTGAGTAGACTAAAACTTCACACCTCTTTTGTTAAGCTTGTCCCTTGCAAGTTTGCAAGTTGCCTGATCTTCATAGGTACTTAGCACCTTTTTGTATTAGATCTAAAAATAGACTCAGCTTAAGGATTTTTAGCTTTACTTTAAGTATGGGTTAAGTACTTTTAATTGTTCAGTAAAGAGTTTACAACTTTATCTTCTCCTGAAGTATGCTTAAGTATGGGTGGAGTAGAATTCTCACATTCCTGATCCAATACCTTCATTGTTTAAAATGGGGAATGGTCTTAACCAAATCTTCTGACGTAGGGTCTGAGAATTTTTAAGATTCCCACTTTTGATCAGAAACTTGTCTTCTTTTATATTTAACAATTTAATATTTCTCTTTAAGATTCAGAAAGCTAATAAGAATAAATTCTTAATAGCCAAATATAATTTTATAGTATTTTACTTTAGTACTAGTGATTTTTTTTTAAATTTCTTTCCTATTTTCTGTCAGGCACCTCTGTGGTATAGTAGATAAAGCTTTGGTCTTAGTAGTCAGAAAGACCTGATTTCAAATCCAGCTTCTATATTATCTTGAACCAGTCACATCTTCTTAGTCTCAATATCCTTATATGTAAAATGGTCATAATTATAAAAACTACTTCATAATCTTTTTGTGAACATAAAATACCTGAATTCAAAGTGTGTCTAATATTCTTCCTAGCTGTATGATCCCAACAAAATCAAAACTCTTAGTATACTGTTGACTAAAACATCCTGGTGATTGATCTTTGAGTGTCATATCTTGTCTCTATAGTTGACTAGAGCAAAGATGTAAGCCATCTATTTGTGATAGTAAAGAACCAAATGAGTAAATAACTAATGACTGATAACAACAACAACAAAAAAGATCCTAAATCTTTTGTCTCACAAGTATAGTGAAGAATTGATTTCTTAACTAATTTCTTGTCCCCAGAAATATTCTGACTCTGGGGAAAAATAAAACAAATATACATTGAGTGAAGGAGAAAAAAATTAAAAGATCAGGAACAAAAGGTGAGATTCTAGGATTAGGTGGAGTGTGGGTTATACCGTAGAGAATTATTTTAAAGCTATCCAGGTCTATTCACTTCTAATGAACACTTTACTGTGTTCTTACCTGATTATTGCATTGGAGTAAATGGTGTAAGATGATTTAAATGTTACCACTAAAATCCCCTTCCCACCCTCTTATATTTTTGCAGTTATCAAAAAATCCTCTTCAGTGTATTGGGCAAAATCCTGTCTCAAATCTGGAATAGCTCTTCAGTGACTTAAGTAACTTCTCCATTATTCAAATATCTCCCTAGTGTGCCTCACATTAAAGAGTTTCAGAAATGTTTATGTAGCACAGTTCATTACTAAATACAATCACCATCACTATTTCATATTTCCAAATATATGATGACCTAATTTAACAGACATCATTTTACAAAGTTCTAATAGCTTAATACCAATTTGGTTGCTTGCCTCCCTCATCTCAAAAATAATAGAGAAAAGCAAACGAAAATGAAAACTCCCTTCTAGAAGGGACAGCTTCATCTCTATAAAATTCCTTGAGTACATATAGCTCTTCGTACATAAATTGGAGACCTGGGATTGATTGAAGTCATCCTTTTATCCATCAAGTGAGACACCAAACCAATTTGACTTAGCATTTGCTTAGTAATACTGGTCTGCTGGTTCTAGAAAGAACTGGGTCAACTCTCTGTCCCATGGAGGAAATGTTCTATTTTGGGCTCCTTCAGGTACCATGGGCTACAATAAAATTAACACTGCCTTGTTTTAACCATTGCCTTGCTAAAGAAAAGAAATTATACCTTTGTTCTCTCTACTTCTCATAAGGATTATGGACTTGTAATAAACTGGAAGTCATTTTCTCAACTTTTGGGTTCAAAACCAAACTCTTAGGGGAAGACTCTTGCCTAATTCTCTTTTCTTAAAAGTGTCCAACTAGGTTATAGACAAATATATAGTCAAACATATATGGATATGTTGTATTATCCTTTCTACAAAGGACACACCAAAATTTTGTAGGGGTTCCTGTTTCATAGACAGTCCCCTTCTGAAAGATAATTATCTCTATGTCTTCATACCAAATGGCATCCCCAATTTCCCTCAATGGGACAGATCACTGACATTGTAAGGACAATATAAATTTAGTTTCTAACTCATCTCTAACTAGGACAATCCAAATTTAAGGTTAACTTGAAGATAAGCAAACTCAGTCAGCCCTTAGAGAGGTATGGAGCTCTCCAAATGGAATTAAGCACTTGGTGTTGATTATTCAGCTTCTATGCTAGCAGGGAAAGAAATTTATGAACCTGAATTCCATAAATATATATATGTATATGTGTGTGTGTGTGTGTGTGTGTGTGTGTGTGTATTTAAAAGCAGAAGAATGCTAAGAGTAGTGGAGTTTACTTATAATTCCTGGTATCTGGAAAGCACACACTGGCAAATTTCTTCTACTTGGAAGTTCTCGGCAGCAGTGGACCTTGCTTCTTGGTGTTATCACTCACTTTGGCATTGATAGGGTAAGCCCCTGGGAATCTGAAAGGAGTACTAGGGTTCCTAAGGAGGAATGATCAATTTCATGTCAAAAGGGTTCATCTGCTATTTGGAATTCTCATGATGATTAGTAGTACTATCTGGCTGGTTAGTAATCTTTCCAGTTTGGGTGAAATAGGGAGAAAGATTCTGTTTATTTGTTTGTTTGTTTAATAAAGAAAAAAAAGAAGAGAATGTAAGTTATCATATATACATCTGCATTTTACAGAACAAAATTCCATACTTTGCACATCATCTTCATTTTAACATATGTAAATTAATATGTCATATAGCAAGTATCAATAGTTAACTATTCAATCATGTAATATTTTAAAAGTAGACTGTATTTTAAGGCATCACACTGTTATACATTTACAGCCTAAAACAGAAGAAAGAGAAAAAAAAGTTCATTTTTTTCTCTAGTGTATCCTGAAACTAGTGAATCCAACAAAGGAGTCCCAAGTGAAAAATCTTTCTAGTGACTCTGGGCAAATACAATGGGCCTGATATTTATTCCAGACAATGGGTAAAGGCCTCCACAAAGTAGTACAATTAACCTCTGGATTTACTCAACCCTAACTTGTCCTGCTTGACAACCCTAACTTGTCCAGAAGAAGGTTACCACAATTTCCTTCAGTCTAAAGGAAGCTTAAGAGGTGGTGGTAGAAGATGATTCCTAATGTATAAGGACACAATTATCTAATAGTCCATTCCTTTGTGGTTATTAGTTATTTCTAAGATTTAGTTTTTAGAAAGAGGTATTTCCTAAGGCAATACAGCAAGTACAGTTAGTAAAAAACATTCCTTCAAAAGTCTCTTACACTTTCTCCCACCAATAAATATAGACTCCAGGGAACAAGGGTTCAAGCTTAGAAAGATAATATGACCAAAATAATTCTCAACTTCAATAAAATATTTGCTGGAACTCAAGTTGTTGTTTTTTTTTGTCATTACTGTGTAGTCCCCCTATCCCCCATGCCACCCCCCCATGCTTTTCTTCTGGACTCTTTGTAGTGCCTTGAATATGTTTCCAGTTTGCCTCTGTTTCCCAATAAAGCCATTGCTTTCAGGACACTGATGGGAAGATGGGGCATTTTAAAAACTCCAAACCCTACGAAATTCATGAGGTCCTCCTTTAGCCAAGACAATGGAGAAGAGATGAAGGCCAAAGCTAAAGTATTCTTGCTTGCAAGCAACTTTTTCTAAGGGATTTTTTCAAAATCGTTCTCTTTTGGCTTATCACTTTAGAATCTCTAATTCCAACTACTGGATATTTACACACAGACCTTAGAATGTGTCACTACGTTTCTTAGGCAGTCTCAGTAGACTTCCAATTTGGGACTTATTTATAACTAGTGAACAATACAGCGTTTTTGTTTTTTTTTCACTTGATAAATATATCAGGGCTAAGTGGAGTTTTGTGATGATACCTGTTCTATGATACCACACTTATAATAAATAACTGCTAAGTTAACAGTTTTAATTTGATAGTCATATGGATCAATAGTGTCTCTTGATCTGAATACCTCACTTTAGATGACTTTGAACCAGCCCTTCTTACAATCGGGAGAACAAAGTAATTAAGGGGGTAGGGTATAAATCTGTTCAAAGTACTGAACAAAAATGTTGCAGTTCTTAGCATCTGTCTTCACCTCCGTACTTGATATATTCCTTAAAAAAAATAGAGAGCAGCTACTTTAAAAATTCACATAAGAGAGCTGGTACCTATTTTCAAATTCATTTAAATATGTTTTCTACCAGTCAATGAGAATTCATTAAATACCTACTATGCCCATTGAAATATACTAATTACTAGAGCTCAAAAGCGGAAAATGGAATCCCTCAGTCACTGATATGACAGAACTCCACTTACCCCTGATAACATTTATCAGGTGAGAATGCCTCTGGATTGTCCACTATATAGCTTACATACTATCAGAATATTACAAAATATTATTTTATTGGGGGCAACAAGGTGGCTCAGTGTGTTGAGAGCCAGACTCAGAGACAGGAGGGCTTGGATTCAAATATGACCTTAAACATTTCCTATATGTGTGACTCTGGGCGAGTCACTTAAACCCCATTGCTTTGCTCTTAGTGCTCTTCTGCTTTAGAACCAATGCACAGTACTGATTCTAAGTCAGAAGGTAAGGGCTTAAACTTTTTTAGTATTTTATGGGAAAAAACTTAAATAATGTCATTTGGTAAGTTCCAAATCAATAAACTTAAATAAATGAATCATAATCACAAAAATATTTAAGTATCATTGATTTGATATATGAGCCATAATTATATTTAGTTATTTTGGATAAATTTGATTTCTTTCTATTGTATTGATATAGTAAAATTTTAAATATTTCACATTTCTAAAATTAAGGTAATTTGGGGAAAGGGAAAAAGAATGAATTTTACTGTTGATTTACATCCATACCTCTATCATCTAATTTTTAAAGTAAAGGGACAAAATACCTAAGTAACTTCTCTACTATAAACATTTTCTATTATTTTGAGTGTTATTAATAAAGCTTTAATTAAACAAAGAATTACAAATACACCCAAATTTGTTTAAAGTGAAGATTTAAAAAAACTGGCTAGTGTTACAATATAAATTCAGAGTCCTTTATAAATTTAGAATAGTATGCAACTTCTAAATAGGTGATTTTACTCAGTTTAATAGTTTTCATGTTTCTAACATCTTGTTTGGCAAAGGTATCAAATGGACTGTAACTTTATTAACAAAATATGTGCCTAATATATGAATCAAACTGGTAAACTTTCAATACCTTATTTTTTAACATTAACCCCCAAGAAAATTAAAGATGATTGAGTGGGTTGTCAAAAACCTACTCTGGCATCACTTATGGCAATTTGCTTTCTCCAACCCTTGCACTCACTGTAATAATCATGCCAGCATTAAAACATAGTCAACAACAGAGATATATTCATAGGACCTTTTTAAAGGGCAATTCTCCTTGTTAACAGGTAAGTTTCTTCCAACTAACTTTGATTCCTGGAACACAATTTCTATTTATTTTTGTTAGACTGCTTGAGCCTTATTTCAATGTTTATATTTCACTATTGTGCCGAAAGAAATGATGAACTAGAAGGATTCCTTGTGAACTGGAAAGACCACCAGTAATTGATGCAGTGAGAAAGGAGTAGAAGCAAGAGAACATTGTACAGTGACTGATACACTGTGTGATACAATCAAATGTAATGGACTTCTCTACTAGCAGCAATGCAATGACCCTGGTCAATCCTGAGGGACTTATGAGAAAGAATGCTATCCACATCCAGAGAAAGAACTGTGGGAACAGAAACACAGAAGAAAGACATATGATTGATCATGTGGTTCATTGGTTATATGATTGGGGATTTTGACTTTAAAATGCTCATTCTGTTGAAAATAGTAATAATACAGAAATAGGTTTTGAACAATGAAACATATATAATAACCCAGTGGAATTGCTCATCAGCTCAGGGAGTCGGGAGGGAAGAAGGGGAGGAAAAAAGCATGAATCATGTAACCATGGAAAAATATTATTAATTAACTAATTAATTAATTAAATGTCTATATTTCTCCCAGATTAATCAAGATTAATAAAGTTGAACTGGTTTTCATTTAATTCACTTGAAATAGAAATGGTCATCAGAGTAAAGATTACTTCTAAAGATAATAGCATGGTACAGTGGGAAAAAAGTACTGCTTAATATGAAAAAGATCTGAATTTCAATCTAGTCTCTAATACTCAATTTCCTTTCATGTAAATTGGAGACATAATGTTTATATTGTCTTTTTCAAAGTTAATATCCTAACCCCAGTCCCTATGCAGACAAGCCTAGTTTTGACTTTAAAAGTATTGAAAATATCCTTCAGACTTGAGTGGCTCAGAGTATTAGTATTACAGTCTAATGGATTTCTTCCTGGTTTCTCGAGTAAAAAAACAATCATGAGGAGCTACAGGTACAGTCTAATGCTTAGCTTGATGATACTAATAGACAAAGCAGAAGTAGGGCAGTGTCATTCAGCTGAATCAACCTAGGGTGTCCTCAATTCATATCCTTCTTGAAATTATTTTCTTGCAATGTCCTAGAAAATGTCCTTTTGTCAACAGTTGACTGACATACTGGTCTTATTTCATAATACATATGGAGAATAAACTGTCAGGGAACTTTCCAATATCAGGCCTGAGGAAAAATAATAGATTTGCTGTTACCAAAGCATTATGCCAATCTGAGCCAATATCATGATGATGTAGAAGGTTATATATTTGTTTGTATAACTTACAGTTACAAGTGAAATCCCACAATTAATAGTACCACAATACTGATGGATGATCTATAATCCTTAGCCTTGACAATGTATTTCTACTATATTAAATTATATGTTACTTTAAATAAATCAATATGTTAAAAAGGTTTTTTCTATAATTTTAGTGGATATCCTTTCTGAATGATGCAACATATAATTTAATAGTCATAAATATACTTAATATTGTTTTGTTTTAACATAGATTTTATTGTAGTATAAATCTTTACATTTTGGTAATATGTGTAGCACTCTAGTAGCTTTATTAACCAGAAAAGTCCAATTCTTGCCTAAAGGAAATACTTATATGAATAGTGAGCTTCATGTTACATATATATAAAAAACTAAATGAAGAGTTAATATCTTGGTTCATGAGTTCACTTATTCTTACTCATCGTAGTAAGAATCATTACAAGAATCAGTACTGTGTAGTAATATACCAGATTAGTATTATCACACTCATAAACTACAGTAATGGTTGACCCATCTTATCTATCATTACCATATGGGATGATAAAAGGTTATTATTTATAATAATGGAAAGGATTTGGGACCTGGGTTAAAAACGATCTGGTTCAAATTCAACCTTCATCACTTATTAGCTAGAGAAGTAATTTAGCCTTTGTGCCTTAGTTTCTTGATCTACAAAATGAGAATAATAATGCTTAAAGGATTCATTTTATACTATTTTTTTTTTATTATGACCAAATGAAGCAGTGCTTATATAGTGCCTTGTAAACTTTAAGAAATAGGTGAGTGTTAGTGATGTTTATCACAGTGTTTTGATCTTATTTGGTGGAATTAAGATAAATGACACCTGGACAAAAGGTTCTGACACCCTGACAATATTATACTTCTACATTTAATATTCTGTGGACTATTATGGAGATGGATAATATAACTACTTTTCATAACTGACTAAAAGTATTGGGATGTAAGGTCATCTTCAGTAGATTTACTGAAATCATTTTTGGAATATATCCAGTAGTAGACAAAAAGACAAGATGGATTGTATTTTGTCTCATTCCCACATCATTTTAACTTCTCCAAATAGATCCATATATTTTGAAAGCTTTTTATTTCATGTGGTTTAGAGATTATGAATATGTGAGCTATCTGTTAAAGATGTTTTTCTTAATTTTTTCATGAATCCTTGTTATATGCAGGCACTTGTGGGTAATAGTTCTGTCTGTTATGATGTTCCATTTTAATTAGTGTTTCATTAGCGTTTTCATTTGAATTTAATTCTCAAGGTTATATTGAGGTTTGCTTTTATAATACTGAGATTTATAGCCTGTTCATTTTTACAAGAGAGATAACTTTTGGTGCATAACCTGGTGTCTTTTTAGATATCTGGTAGATAATAATTTTTTGTAAACTGCAGTGATAATTTATAGTCTCAATCACTACACCACTTAAATTTATATAAACTGTAGTTCATGTTCCTCAAAAATAACCTGTAACTTCTGGTAGCAATGACCTGATCACTTATCAGCACCATAAAGCCCGTCCTTGTCCCATAAGTAAATTGACATCTCTTTGTCCTGTGGATATTGCTTCTGGAGTACATTTTTATTCTAATCCTGGGTCTTAACTGTTAAATATATTTTATTCAGATATAAACTACTTTTGTTTATATTCATCAAATTTTAGTGGTATATGCCTGATGCCAGTCTTTACCATTGCTTTGTGAAGGGAGATCTATTTATTTCAAAAGTATTTTTGTAAATTTACATTTTTTATCCTACTTTCTGACAACAACTAATAATCCTTTCTATTTTTTGATAATAGAATAATAATTTTTTGATAATCTATTGCTATAGCAAGGTTCATTTATCATGAACTTAGTATTGCTGGTTTAGTATATATATATATATATATATATATATATATATATATATATAAATTTTTTATCATGGAGTTACACTTATCACAGCACACTATAGACTGATGGAATGAAAACCCACAGCACTGTGTTCTGTATCCTGGGTGCTTCATTGACTCAGTGACTGTAGGTTAATAAGAGTATGGAAAAGGTTTATAGGAGAGTGAGAAAGGTTGATAAAGTCTTTATATATATATATATATATATATGTGTGTGTGTGTGTGTGTATATATATATATAATTTTTATATATTTATTTTATATTTTTATATATTTTATATTATATATAATATATATTATTTATATATTTTATATATTTATTTATATATATATATAAATTTATAATAAATATAATGCTGCTACTTCGAGGATTTTCACCTATCATAGAGGTCTATGGAATGTAACTCCCTGGATAGGTAAGGGATCACTGTATAGTGCTCATCTTTCCATAACTGCCTTAGTGTAAGAAACCTTGTATTTCATTGAAATAACAGGCACATGGATCCAGAAAGTACAGGTGTCAAGACCCATATCTGACATATATAGGTTAAGTGACCTTGGTCAAATCACTTCTCCTTTGACTATTCCAGGTAACTGTGCCTCTAAATTGCAAAGAAGATGCTTACATATTAGAATATCTTTCATCATTTGGAAATTTGCTAGATAAGTGAAATTATAAGTTCAGTATCTGTTGCATTCTAAATTCAATGACATCAAGCTTGTTGATGGCACATTTCTAATTTTTGAATTCCAAAATGGAAGGCAAATACTATGATCCTAATAATCAGAAATGATAGACATTGTCCATCGATTGGAGAATGACTAAATAAATTGTGGTGTGAGATTGTAATGAAATACTATTGTACCATAAGAAATTATGAAAAAGACAATCAAAAATTACCTAAAAAGACATATGAAATGATGCAGGGTGAAGTGAGCAGAACCAGTAAGATGTTGTACATAGTAACAGCAATAATATATGAGGATCAAATATGAATGAATTATTAACAACAATGCATGAATCTGGGATATCCCCAAGTGACTCATGATAAAAAAGGTTTTCAACTGCTATGGAAGGAACTGATGAAATCTAAATGCAGTGAACAATATATCATTCTTCACTTTTATTTTCTCCATGAATGTGCATCTTTTTTACAACATGATGAACATGCAAAAAAAAAGCTTTTTTTCATAAAAAGAAATGCTACACAAATTAATGATCACTCATAGACTTCCTCATGTCATCTTTACATTTTGGTAAAAAAAAAAAAGAAAAAATAAAAAGAAAAACTGACACTCCCTTACCATGACTTAGTTTCCATACAAATGTCACAATGAAGTCTCTAAAATATGTTAACTTTTTTCTATTTTTAAACCATTTCATGTGGTTATAAATTCATAGATTTTGTGGAAATGAAATGATAAATGAGTATACTAACCAATGTTCGTTGATATGTTTGTTACTACTGTTGGCAGATTTGTCCTCCTTCCAGAAATCTCTGATCGTTCTATATTTTGCTTTCCTTTTGTCAAATATCATGTAGCTCAAATGAGATAGATTCCTGGGAGAAGTTTACATGCAATTTTAATTATTTTACATATTAGTATCAGTGCCAAAGTCTATATTACTATATCTGCACTAACAGAAGAAATAATATGCATGACAATGAGACTTGTTACTCAAAATTTAAAAATCGTGAGCTGATAGTTTGCTTCTTCAAAGAGTAGTTTCTTCTTTTGTTTATTTTCACAAGTAGTTTCATTGACATGTTCTGCTACATCATGTCCCAGACAACTGTCTGATTTAGCAGAGAAGGTAGGGCTAAAAAAATGCTGAAACTAGGTTCCTGGATAGTAGAAAAGAGACAAAGAATATACTGAGGAGGAACACTTTCCTGTGGTGCCTTGTTTCAATCTGTTTGGAAAGTTCAGTCCAAGAAAATAAGAGAATAAGAAACACTTGAGCATTGTTCTTCCTGAGCCCTAGCACATAAAAGAATCAGGGAGGGCAAGAGACACTTAAAGGGGTCCTGGTGATGCCAGAGAATTTTTTCAAACAGATTGTGACAAAATTAATATAATTCAGTTTCTTCTACTTCCTTTCTAAGAGGACTGAAAGAGTCCCAAGGAAATGTAATTTAAGATTGATTCTACAAACATTTATTAATTGCTTACTATTTGCAGAGCTCATGTTTGAATGTGGAATCAGCCTGGAGACGGGGCTTCCATTGGATCATGTGAAATAACTGGGCAGAGACTGAGGACACAAGCACTAATCAAGGTTACCAAAGGCCCTGTGCATGAAAATACAATGTGTGTTTTTCATGAGAAACAGTGCCTCTTTGTGGTCCCGAAGCAGCAGCTAAGGCTGCAAAGGCCTCTTCCTTCAGTCATGAGTAGCTTTAGTTTCTTTTTTCAAAAAGGAATAACTCCCCAATGGGATTTACTAGGGCAGTCCTGATTTCTGCAGAAGAGTCCTAATTTAAAGAAAATGAGATAAGCCTTTAAAGAATATGTGCATAGAAACTTTTTTGTTTTTCTTATCTGACAATGTTTTTGACTTTTAATTCAGAAAAAAAATGGGTTCCAAGGGATGATTTTTCCTTAGCTTACCTCAACACAAGAAAAAGGCCACATGATTATTTTAAGTTGTCGTTTATGCAAAGGCTTATGAAATAGAGTGCATAGTCAATAAACAAAAGAATAGTAAGTAGCCTCCCATGAAATAGACATCCTTTAAAATTCTAACAAAATGTTTTAAAAAGAGAAAGAATTGCTACTCCATTTTCTACTCTCTATTTCTTGCTTCTGACAGATACATGTGTCTACTTCGAGGTCTTTTTTCACTGGAGTTGAGAGATTTAATGACAAGGAATGAGGTGAGGACTCTGTGACTTTCCCTATTGAGTGTCTCCATGAGGGAAGTAATTTTTAAAATACATTAACTATTTTTTGGCATTTTCAATTGACTGATGGGGAGGGAATACAGGGATTAATTCTTTGTGTTCAAAGAATATGGATGCTACCTATAAAAAAAGACTCAGGGTCATCACAATTCTAAAATATTAGGAAAATATACAAAGTCACAATAATCCTTTATGCTTTTCATTCTTCCAAATACTTCAAACAATGAGATTTTTAAAATGCTTGCAAAATATCCATTAAGATCATATTTAGCAGTTTCTCTTCCCTATTTCATAACATGGTAGTTTCTTGGTGTTTCTCATTATAAAAGAGCAAAAGCAATTGTTCATAACCATCAAGCTGTTTTTTAAGAGTAATCCATCACTAAAACTGGATAAAAAGACATGTAGGTACATACCAATATACTGCTGTTTGCTATGTATTTATACATAGATAGATATGTATAGTTTACATGAACATTATACATTAGCATACAAATAAATGGACACATATTTATTTTTATTTCTATATACACATACATACCTTTCTAAGCCTCTGAATTTTTAAAGTTTTTGAAAACTATAAATATAATATGATTAAGATAATTTTGTACATTTTCCTCTATTCTTCTAGAGTACTGATGTCCTTGTATCTTTTTAAAAGGCATCACACACCATCATTGAATTCAAATTGAAGAATTTACAAGAAGAATATGCCAAGGAGTGGGAGAGAACATGAATCATGTAACCATGGAAAAATATGTAAAAGAAAGAAAGAAAGAAAGAAATATTTTTAAAAAGAAAAACAAAATAAAACAAAAAAGAATATGCCAAATGAAACTATTATATTGTTGATTTAATGACTCTTTGAGACAATCAATAGAAATTATGTGTGTATTATGTATATTTAAGCATATATTATATATCTACACACATATATGTTTGTGTATAATATATTATCTATATAAAATGATAATATATGTATACATAAGTGTAATATATTCACATGCATATACATACATAAATATATGTATGTAAATAATGACACTCTACCCACCTTGGAGGCAGCACCTCTCTTTGAGGACTCACTCTCACAGTATTTACTATGTGAACATGATCAGGTCAGTTCACGTCCAAGTTTCCCAGGAAATTAGCTAAAATCCTAAATTACAAAGTTATGGACTACACCAGGAGAGAGAGTTTGTTACTTTGAAGGAATCACAAATCTGCCTTTCTCTTTCTTTGGGTATATTCATTATATTTCTGATTGTATGTATATAAACAAATGTATTACCATTTGCACATGTACACAAATGTATAGTATATGAATGTATAAATGGTTTAATTATATTTCTTTTAATCTATCTATATATATTCATATAAATGTTACAATTTTTCATTTTTTCACACTTTTAATTTAGTGCTTAACATTTTGAAAACATATTCTAATATCTCATATAATCATCTTAGAATATTACATATTCATTGGATTAGAATTAAGAATAGACCTAACAAAATTCCCACTAGAAAGCTAAGGACAGTAAAATAAAATGTAACATAATCATATATAAACCATCAGTATACATATGTATTTATACATACATACATATGTATTTGTACATATATTCCACACAATTTTAATGATCTACAATTGTATGTTGATTATACATAAAGGAATTAACAGATAAATAAAATACCAAAATAAAAATGTTGTATGTATCTGTGCATCTGCACATGGTATTATGTGAATATAAATGTATAAATTCCCACAGCATTATAACAATTAACCTTACAATAGGAATTATATTCAGTCTACTATGAGTTAACATTGAAATAATATTTTATATTCCTATATGACAAATTCTGAGTTATTTTGAATGCTTGGATAATGTATATGAATAATTACATAACATGTAAATGTTCACATTTACACATATTGTACACATTTACACATATTGTGATTTAGCAAATATTTAGAAGTATAAACATGTCCTAGCATTTCAGATATTTACAAATATTTGGAATTTGGACAGATTTTTCATATGTTTTTCTGTTATTTTTCTTCAAAGACATGTATTTGTTACATAAATCCATGTGTATTTATGTGAATATAAGATATATGTGGCTAAATAATTTGAAGGACTCATTACTAATTTTGAATTAAATTTTCATTAAATGTTACCTATTTGCTACACATTAAACTTATATCTTTGTATTACAGTTATTTGATGATTTTATTATTAATATATCATTATAAATAATTTGATTGTCAATATTCACTAAAATGAAGCCTTGTGGTTTAGGGACCAATAAAACTCCTATTTAGATATGTAAATCAGTCTTTCTCAGACACCTGATGAAACTCTGTGTGTATATAAATGATTATGGGCATAGATTTTAATATTGGAAATTCAATATGTGATTCTATTTTGATGCTCCAACAGAATGGTATTCACTTTTAATTTGGGGCTTTATAATTTTTAAGTAGGGGAAGAAATAAGAAACAATATAAGCTAAATACATTTATAGCATGCTTCAACATATGTCTAGAAGGCTATTGTAGACTTTATTAAAGACAAATAATCATATTCTATGAGAAAATGTCAATTCAAATCTAAATTTCCAAAAGGTAAAATTGCACTCTCCCCTATTACCAATTTAGCCACAATGGTGACTAGAAATATTAGAACTATTTCCATGATTTTTACCATTTATATAAAAGTGAAAAATTGAAAAGATCAATTAATTATCTAGTTTCCAAAAATTATATGCTTGATTTCTCATAATCCTGAGATAGAGAGAAATTGCTTAAATCTTCTAATAAATTGGAAACCGTCATAGACATTGCCTGAGTTGACCTTCATTAACAGAACAGAACGATTGAAGGTAGCATCACAAATGGAAAGGAATTTGAAGTCCTGAATCGTTGGTAATTACTTAGACTAAATTAATGAGAGGAGTCAAGCAAATTTTTTGGGCAGGATTCATTTTTCTATAATCACAACTATAGAAATAAATACCTTATGCACACATAAATAAAGTCTAGGAAATCTTCAGCTTGGATAATATAAAAGATATAAAGGGCAATTTTAAAAATTAATGGTTAATTTTTACCAGTCTTGGTCTTTTAATGACTGTAATCTTTTCTGGAAATTAACCATTCATCTATAGGAAATTAATAAACACTTCTAAGGCAAAGGAATGCCATTTCATGACTAAGATTGGAAGAGGTCACCTAGTAAATTGGATCTCATGCTTTAAAGTACCTTTTGCTTCATGCAGATAAATGGTTCATTTCTAAATATTAGTTAGCTAAATATTGGATATTCATCAATGCCCCTGTTGATTTTCTCAGTAATCTTTTATTAAGCAATCAAAGTGTACTCTGTTTCCAGCACAGGCTTGCATAGGTCATGGGTGGGATGTGCCATTACACCGGGGGAAATCTAGCTCATACTCTTTACCACTTATATCATTCTCTAACAAATAATATTATTTATGACAGGAAAGAGCAAGCTAAGATCTTCAAAGAACATTTCCATATGATAAACAGGGGGTTCAGATTAATAGGTAAACATGGACTTGTGCTAAAACTGGAATATACCAGGGGACTTGGATCAAGACTAACTTGTGGTTTAGGATGGAACTGAATTTGAATAAAAGATGAGTAGAAAATGGTAAACTCAAGCTGCAAATATTATCTCCATGCCTATTGAAGTTCTAGCAATCAAGAAATGCATATATTTGCATTTTAAATAGGTAAATGCATTTCAAAACATAATTGAATATCAAGTACATTGGATAGCTTTTATTTACACTGTGATTCTGAATGTGTGGATGTGATAACCAGTAGGCAACAACTTCAATTCATATCAATATTTTGTCTTTACTGTCAATATTTAAAGCCTGAACATAAAAAAGGAGTTGTCACATAAGTTATGTAATGTTACTATTGCCAGTAAAAACAAAATGATTTTGATCAACTATACAAATATATTGGCATTCAATACATTTATATAGGTTAAATTCATAAACAACTAAAATAAGTGCTTTGCAGTTTGGTAAAATTTATTCTTACGAAATTAAATGATCACAGGAATTTTTTATAGAACTATTACCACTCGGAAAGAAATTAAATTTTGTAAATTATTAGAAGGACCTTGAGTTTCTACATTAGTTTTCCTTTTCTGAAGGCATTGGCCAAATTGTGCTAGACATTTTTTTTTAGTGACCATGAAGCAACCAAATATAAATAATATGATAATAATAACAAGGTACACAAGATTATCTTCTAAATGCATTAAAACTATTGCTTTTGGATAGTTATCACAATATACTTTGAACTCACATGAACTCAAAGTTATTCTAAACTTTGACAGGATTCAAACTAAAGTTGAAAGTCTGATTCCTGACTTCATCTCTGCTGCCCACAACTTGTCTCTAATAAGCAACTCTATTCTGTTTTGTGAAGGTCCTTCACTCCCTGCAGTTCCTAATTCCTGTTCCTCTTCACATAACTTTCACCATCCCCTCAAATGAAGTTAATGTTACATTCAAGTATATTCAGGCTCTTCCTTTTATTGTTTCAAGTTATGTTCCAGATGACTTCAGAGCAGTTATTTCACTTAAACCATTCCCTGCAGTTCCAAATTCCCTGTGCACAGAATACCATTGCTTAGAACTCCATACTGCTCCAAGAGAATTTAGTTATGATGATAATTATTCTATTGTTTATTGACTGGCCTTGTCATTAGTAATTTGGTCATTTGCAAAGTATGGTCAGCAGAAGTTACTTATTCATATGAAATAGTTAATAAGATTATAGATTTAAAACTGTAAAATCACTGAGGTCATCTAATTTAATTCTTTTCTTTACAAATGAAGAAACTGAAACCTAGTAACATAAACAAGAGTATATGTTTATTTATATATACTTACCCATACATATCAATGTTTGAATAAGTAGTCTCTCTGCAACCAAGGATGACAATTGTCTTTGTGTGCTTTCATCTATGGTGTATAGATGAGTGTGCACAAAGACACTTGCACGTGAAGGAGATTTAAGTGGAAAAGTCGAGGCACAGAGACAGTCCCACTCTCTCAGCGTTGGAAGCCTGGGTCCAATGGCACGAAAAATCATTACACCTGGAGTCTTCCTCAGCTGCATTGGATGGCCATGTTGTCTTTTGTGCTCCAACATGCCCTAAGCACTCCACAGTGCTTTGCTGCATCGCCATCTCAGCTGTTGAACCTTCTTGTTGCAAAATATTCCCATTAAATTCTTCACCAGGAGCTTCCAGTCCACATATGTGTAAACAATAAATAATGTATGTACATATATTAATGTGTATATGCACATAAATTATATATTTTAGATACTATGGAAAGTACCTTGATAATTACCTTAATAAGCTCAAGTTGCCCTACCATATGAGTGATGATGATGTATAAGATTGACTCTATTTACCTGGGGCACCCAGATTAACTTGAAGAACTGATTTTCTTGGATTGGGAGGGACTAGGAGAAGCTTACTGGTCCTTGACAGAATGACCTCAAATAAGCCAAGTTGAAGTAACCATGAAAACCTGGGATAGAAAATTTAACCAACTTTAGCTTTCATAGGATATCAGGTCCTAAGACTCAGAGGGCCATGATATTGTTGAAAACCTTGAGACTGAGTTACTTCATACTCTCAATTAAATGTAACAAACTAATTTTGTTCCCCATTACACCTGTGAATCTGTCACCCCTGCCTTCCCAGGAAACCTTCACCCATACCACCTCAGATCCCTCCCTGGATCAGCCCCTTCCAGCCTCTTCTACTTTTCTTCTCTTGAAGATCAATGAGCTCTTTTCTGCTTATGAACTGAGATCCTTGGTGATAGACTGGTTACCTACATATGAACATATGTGCCCTTGCGTAAAAAGATTATTTTGAAATCATTCCCCAATTAACACATGGACATGAATAAGCAGTTTTCAGATGAAGAAATAAAAACTATCAATAATCATATGAAAAAATGTTTTAAATCCCTTCTGATTAGAGACATGCAAATTCAAACAACTCTGAGGTACCACCTCACACCTAACAGAGTGGCCAATAAAACAGCAAAGGAAAATAATAAATATTGAAGGGGATATGGCAAAATTGGGACACTAATGCATTGTGGGTGGAGTTGTGAATTGATCCAACCATTCTGGGAGGCACTTTGGAATTTTGCCCAAAGGGCTTTAAAAGACTGCATGTCCTTTGATATAGCAATACCACTACTGGGTTTGTACCACAAAGAGTTATAATGGGATAGGTGTTTGTACAAAAAATATTTATAGCTTTTCTTTTTGTAGTGGCAAAAAAAATTGGAAAATGAGTGGATGTACTTTTATTGGGGAATGGTTGAACAAATTATGGTATATGATGGTGATGGAATACTATTGTGCTATAAGGAATGATGAACTGCTTGATTTCCATAAGAACTAGAAAGATCTACAAGAACTGGTGTGGAGTGAAATGAGCAGAACCAGGAGAATATTTTACACAATATCTGAAACATTGTGGGACAAACAAAGGTAATAGACTTTGTTACTAAAAGCAATGCAATGATCCAGAACAATTTTAACGGATTTATGAGAAAGAATGCTATTCACATCTAGAGAAAGAACTGTGGGAGTAGAAATACAGAAGAAAACATAATTTATCACTTGTGAATATGTTGATGGAATATAAAGGTGGGCCTGAGTTTACTGAGAATGCTTTTGGCTTTAGCCTTTAGAGGGTTTCTTGCTTTGGGGGTTTGGGGCTTTTGGTTTGGGCTGTTCATTTTTTTTTTCCATTCCTCGAACTTTTTGGAAGGTGGCTGGTCTTCATTGACAGACCTAACTGGGTTGGAACTGGGTTGGAACTTTGAGGGTTGATTGTTAGATATAGTACATATATATATATATATATATATATATATATATATATGTGTGTGTGTGTGTGTGTGTATATATACATATACATATACATAGAGATATAGTACATATAGTACATAGAGATATAGTACATATGGTAGATATAAGCAGTTTTCGATAGTAATTATAGGCAGGTATAGGATAACTAGGATAGACATTAGGAAAATTTGTTTGTTTATCTCTTTCCTATATTTATTCATTTTACATTATTCATTTACTTTATCGTAATAAAACTAAATTGTTAATTGTTAAAAGCTGTCAGAAGTTTTCTGGCTTAAAGGGATAATATTAATTTAAAAATCTACTATATTCTCATTAAAACATAAGTTATTAAAAACTGCTCTTTTATTTTTGTGAAACCCCTAATTTAACCCTTACAATATGAATATTTAAAAAATATACAGATATTTATATGCATATATGAAAGTATATACACATCTTTTAAATTTCACATTAAAAGTTGCTATTTTTAGGGATGATAGCAATTTGCTCTGAATATGAATGTTGCAAAATATTCATGTAAAATGACATAAATTATTCACTTTTGCCTGTGTCCACATACATACCTACATACAATAAATTGTTAATTACTTTTTTTCTATTAGTGACTCTCAAATTATTTATTCTCCTGTCTATAATTGGGCTTATGAATGACCTTATCATTAAAATACTTTTTATCATTCTAGCATATTAGTTTTTCATATTCTGGTACTTATAAAGAAGTTATCAGTTAATGTTAATAAAAAGAATAATCACTTTCAGAAAATAAGCAAAAAACAAAACTTTGCACATGTACTATAACCTTTTATAATCACACCTATTCTTTTATATTTATGCTGCTTAGCACAATGCTTAAAATATAGTCTAGAACTTAATAAATATTTATTGAGAGACTGATTGACTAAATAATATTCAAAATGCTTTAATAGGCTATCTAATTTGATTATTACATAAATATCTTTCCATAGGGTCTTGGCTGTCCTAATACTTGAATGCCTTCCATAGCCCAATATGTATGTAGATTTCCTCAGATGTGTAACTTAAAGCCATATTCTTGCTTACTGACAGAGGAAGCACCCCCTCAGGCTAGCACCCCCCTCAGTTTTTCAACCATATTAAAGTGAAAGTTCTCTGTGGACAGGAATTACCTCTCTTTTATTCTTGAATCCCCAGAATTTAATAGAGGTTTTGGCACATAGTAAGTGAATAATTCCTTCATTCAATATGAGTTAATGAAGGTAGGCATTATAACTCAGTTTTCAAATTAAGAAACTCAGGCCTAATGAATGAGTGACTTGCTCACTTAATGGGGGTGGTAAGTAGTAGAATGAGGTTAAGAAAGCAGGTATTCCCACTTTTTGTTCAGTGCTTTTCTACTTTTTTACCATGCTCTCTTTTTAGAGAGATTTTAAAAATTTATTTATTATGAAAAACTTCACTTTCTGACTTAGAAGCAAACAAGTTTTATTCCAATAGTTTATAAGTTGGTTGCATAAAATCTTGAATGAATTTTCCTACATATATAATATTTATGATGTCAGTTGGACTTCTCCAAGCTACAGAAGCTAATGTTCATGAAGTATTTATAGCATATATTAAAATTTCTAGGGAGCAGCTGGGTGGCTCAGTGGATTGAGAGTCAGGCCTAAGGATGGGAGGTCATAGGTTCAAATTTGACCTCAGACACTTCCTAGCTGTGTGACCCTGGGCAAGTACTTAACCCCCATTGTCTAGCCCTTAACACTCCTGCCTTAGAATCAATACACAATATTGATTCTAAGGTGAAAAGTAAGCATTAAAAAATTCTATAGGACATAATTAACATGAGTAAAAGTATTTCAGTGTGGAAAAATTGTTTAAGAGTTCCAAAATGTAATGCCAGAAGCATTTTTACAAATGACTCCCTCAACTCTATGTCTCTGGAAACAGTTTTCTAATATACCAGCTCAGGGACTAAAGGATGGAAAACACCAGAGATCATGGAGGATGGTAAGGATAAAGACTTTGGAGAGAAGACTAGAGTAGGAGAATGAAGAAGTAAGGAGAAAAGGGAAAATGTGGAAGTTCCAGTGAAACTAGAGATCAGTTAATATAAGGTCTAAAATTTCTCATCAATTGAGTTTGACCTTCCCCTCTTTTCTCTAACACTTCTCAGATTCAGATTGACTTTCTGATTATTTTGTTTCTTATTTTCCATTAACTGTAGATATTTCATTGCTTGCTTACCTTTCCATGGTTGTGGTCTGTTGCTTCCAACCAGGTAGGAGTCATGAAATATAACCTCAAAGTGCCCTTCTGTTATTGTCTGAATCTATTGTTTCTCTCCTGTGTAGATGCCTATGGAACTGAAAAGCTTTATTTCACCCTTTTTCCTTACTTCCCTGTTCATGGGGCAAGGTACAATCCAGTGGTTCTCAAGGCTTTTCTTTTGTTTATTTCCTCTTGCTCATGGGTACAGTAATATTTTTTTTCTAGC